>NC_055998.1:69525379-69828706 GCF_018446385.1 Zingiber officinale
CATAGCACATCATAAAAGTATGCATATTCTAAGCACATAGCATATCATTAAAGCATGCATATTTCTAAGCACATAACATATCATTAAAACATGCATATCTCTATCCACATATCATATCATAAAAGGTATAAATCACAAGCATACATGGTTAAGCATAAGGGTGTATCATGTGATTATACTATCATAAGAAACATGGTAACATAGTTAACTTGGGTTCTAAGCTTCCTAAACCCTTGGGTTCCTATCATGGCCGAACCCCCTTAGGTCTCAATTTAGGTAAAAACAACCTCCAAGTATGTGAAACCTAAATTATCATTACATGAATTTCATAGGAAGCATTATAAGTATGATTTACTTGGTTTCTAAGTTCTCCAAGTCCTTAAACTCATGTGGCCGAACCCTATCAGTATATAAACAAGGTCCCAAATGTCATGAAAGCATGAAAACCTTAAACCATATTTATAGCATTTTTTTTTCAAGTAACATAGTAAGCATATTGAGCTAGTTCCTAAGTCCTTCAAGCCCTTAACATATGTCATAGTCAAACTTTTAACAAGTGTTCATTAGGGCTAAAAACAAACATACAAGCATGTGAATTTGAACTAACATCATGTATAAATTCATAACAAAACATTATACAACATGTATGGCCGAAACTTACCCTAGCCTCAATTAGGTCATTAAACAACATATAGCATGGGAACTTTGTCTTTCTACTTATCATATTCCATGTAAAGTGACATAAGCATATTTAATTCTTGTTCTAGGGTTTCTAGGGCATCTATTCCTTCATGGCCGAAACATACAATGGTCCATTTAGGTCATGGAAAAAATTATACAAGCATGTGACACAATCAACACATTATCCTATTTTCATAAGAAGCACTTTTAACACATTTGGTTTCATTTCTAAGGCCTCTAGGTCTTTTAAACCCTACTTGGCCGAAACTCAACAGTATATAAACTTGCTTCAAATAGCCTAAAAGCATAAGAAATCATACAAGTTTCATAGCATGTATAAAGACAAGCATAATAAACATACATGTGAATTGTGTCTTAGGCTTCCTAGGTTTCTTTCCCTTTTTCTTTTATTTTTCCTCATGGCCGAAACCTTCCAATATTTAAACTAGGTTTTAAGTGGCCTAAAGCATGGAAAACCTAAGTAAGTTTCATGGCAAAAATTACTAAGAACACCATATACATAGTTGGTTCATAAACAAGTTAGGACCCTTGTGATCTTACATGTCATATATCATGTAACTAATTTTCTATACTCCAATTAAACATGAGAGCATTAAACAACTTTCATATCATAATATCACAGAGGTCTTGAGCATATTAGAATTTTGTTCAAGCTTTTCTAAACTATTCATCTTACCATGGCCAAAAATCTAAAATAAGAGTTCATGAATTTCTAGCAATGTTCAACATGCAATTCTTTAAGAGAACTCTATATTCTATCATACAAACATGGTTACTTAAATTTAAAGGTCTTCCTAACCCTAAGCCCTTTTCTTGGCCGAAACATATAAATGGATTTCTTTTGGTTCCAAGTAACTTTCAAGCAAGAAAACCAATAAAAGACCCTTAGTAGTTCATGGAGGGAATCTTGTACTAGTTTGGTTACACAATGTTTTCCCTAACCTCCTTAAAATATTTTTGACCGAAATTCTAGGGTTAGGCACTACTCTGATCAAGCATCAATTAGGTATAAAAATATGAAGAAAATCCTTCCTACATAGCATAGAAAACATATCATGAAATAAAGACTTGTTTAAACCTTCCTAGATTTGAAAACCCTTTCTTTAGCCGAATTTTCTAAAATTCTTTCCTAGGTTTTCTAATCCTCATAAAATCCGAAAATCACATAAAAAGCCTTGTACCATAGGTGAGGGGAAGCTTACATCCTTTTCGCTTGTGGATCTAAGGTATGGTGATGGAAGAAGTAGCCTCTTCTTCTAATTCCTTTCCCTTGATTCCCTTGCTAAGTCCTCCTTGTATCTTAGGCTTTCTTAGGGAAAAAAAAACCTTGGCTTTGGGGCCGAAGATGGAGGAGAGGGGACTGATGGTTTCGGTGAGGGAGAGGAAGAATGAGAGAAAATGAGAGAAAAATAAACTTCTCTTTTCTTGCTCCCTTTTATGTTAAGGGGGAAGAGGTAGCAAAGTTGATTTTTTCTTTCCTTCTCCCTTAGCCTTTTTTTTTCTATTTCCTATTTATTTTATTTATTCATTTATTCTTACCATTCATGATGAAATAAGGGGGATTGAATCCTCATAATTCCCTCTTTAAATTTTTCGGCAAAAGCAAAGAGGAAGAGGGAGAGAAAGGGAGGAAGGCAAGTTGCCTTTCTCTTGCTCCTTTCTTATTTTCTTTTGGCTAGCTTTTACTCTTACCTTTATCATGAGTTTCCCTCCTTTGTTATCAACATCTTCTTTCTATCCCAATTGGTTTCTACTAATTAATTCTATGAAATATAATATAAGAGGTTCATGGTTCAATCCTTGACCTTCTCTTCTTTTTATTTCATTTTATTTCTTTTTGCTTCAACTCACTTCCTATTATTTTTCTAAGGAAAAATCCCACATTCATATATTTATCTTACAAGCTTAGTGGGTATTACAGTACCCCGTACCTCATAAAAAGTTCGTCCTCGAACTTTAAAATAGCTCCGGGTACTTTTGTTTCATATCGTCCTCGCGTTCCCAGGTGGCTTCTTCGAATCGTTGATTCCGCCACAAAACCTTTACTAAGGGTATTTCTTTGTTCCTCAACCTCTTTATTTCTCGGTCCAGAATCTGGATGGGTTTACTTTCGTAACTCAGGTCTTCCTGCACCTGTACCGACTGAGGCTCAATCACTTAATCTGTGCTGGGAGTACATTTCTTGAGCATCGATACATGGAACACGTTGTGAATGGCGGTCATGTCTGAAGGTAGTTCTAGTCTGTATGCGACTTGGCCCACTCTTTCCAAAATCCGATACGGTCCTACGTATCGTGGGCTTAACTTGCTCCTCTTTCCGAACCTCATTATCCCTTTCATGGGGGATACTTTAAGGAATACCAAGTCTCCGATGTTGAATTCTAGCGGTCTGCGCCGTTTATCGGCCGACTCTGAGCATTTTCTATTCGTTGACGGATCTTTTGTATAGCTCGGGTGGTGTCATCAATAAGTTCCGTTCGGAACCCCATCTCCTTCTTTTCACCACTTTCATACCAGCATATAGGAGATCTACACTTCCTCCCATATAGAGCTTCGTAAGGTGCCATTCCAATAGTAGCTTGGTAGCTATTATTGTAGGCGAATTCGTCAAGGTATAAATATCGGCACCAGCTCCCCTTGAAGTCCAGGGCACAAGCTCTTAACATATCCTCCAATATTTGATTTACTCTTTCAGTCTGCCTATCAGTCTGTGGGTGGAAGGCTGTGCTAAACAACAACTTTGTGCCGAGGGCCTTCTGAACGCACTCCCAAAAGTGCGGACAAAACGTCCGTCTCTATCGGAAATAATGGTCTTAGGGATACCATGTAATCTGACGATTTCCTTAACATATAGTTGAGCTAGTTGTTCAGTTGAATAAGTCATCTTGATCGCCAAAAAGTGTGCAGATTTCGTCAGTCTGTCCACGATCACCCATATAGCATCATACCCGTTTGTCATCTTGGGTAGACCTGAAATGAAATCCATGGAGATTTCTTCCCATTTCCATTCTGGAATTTAGACAGGTTGTAATAATCCGCCGGGTCTCTGGTGTTCAGCTTTTACCCTTTGGCACGTCAGACAAGTACTGACGTACTGAGCCACTTCTCTTTTCATACCGGACCACCAAAATTTCTTTTTCAGGTCCTGGTACATCTTAGTGGAACCCAGGTGCATTGCACAAGGTGTTGTATGGGCTTCTTCCAGTATCTTCTTTCGCAACTCTGGATCCTCTGGAATACATAATCGATCCCTGAGGTATAATATTCCATCGTCTGCGATACAGAACCCGTCATTCTTTCCTTCTGCGGTCTCTTGCTTAACTCTTTGAAGGCTCGGGTCACTGGTTTGCTTCTCTAACATGTTCTCGAATAGCGTTGGTGTTATGGTGAGGGTAGAGAGTCGTCCGGACATGGTTTCAACTAATGGATACGAGACATGTTTCAGTTTCTCGATGGATTCCCTCATCAGTTTGCTTTTAGCATTGAATAAAAATTCTAGCATACTAACTGAAATTAGATAGCTGACCTGTGACAGCAGTAGAGGCGTTCGCCACGTCGTCCTGAGCGAGAGAGTAGACTCTGGCATTGGTCATAGTGGGAGGGGCCTCCAATCTTCCTTGGCTGATTGAAGTCCCTTCTATGGCAGCTTGCATCTGGTGAAGCTGGAAGTTCTGCGAAGGTGGTGCCTGAGGCTGAGTAGGGCAATCTCTTATCAAATGACCTTCCTTTCCGCAGTTGTAGCACTTTCTGGTGCTCAGACGACATACTCCAGAATGCATCTTCCCACATGTGGCACACTGAGGGTACTTGGCCTGCTTATTGACCTGTTTCCTTTTTCCACCGAGTTTCCTTTCCAGTTGGTTCTGGTATTGTGCGATTTTTGTGCTCCGGTCAGTGCTTGGTTCTTGCCCTTGTTCATTACTTCCTGATAGTGCTCGGTAATCAGGGCACTGCCGACTAGCTCCTCTGCAGTCTGCGGTCTATTAACTCCGCCACTACGCTCAGAGCTATCTCGGTCGGAGCATCTTTAACATTAACCGGACCCTTTCTTTTCAGTTCGGACCAGTTCTGGGCACAATCGGGCTAGGCGGTTGAACCTCTTTAACTAACAGATCACCTTGTCGGAACTCAGTGTACCCGTCATAGTGCTTGTTGGTCACTCGCATATGGAAGAATTCCTCTAAGAACTCTGTCTCAAAATCTGTCCACTGCATTTGGTTTATTTGTCTTTTCGCCTTTACTCTGTCCCACCACATCCGGGCATCTCAGGTAAGACAGAATGACGCGCATTTGACCTTCTCGTGTTCAAGCCAATCCAATAATTCCATTATGTTCTCCATGGTTTTGAGCCAGGCTTGCGCATCCCATGGTTCACAGTTTCCCACTAAATCAGATAGGCCTCTTGTCGGACCATCGGAGTAGGGGTTGCCGGGGGCACTGGTGCGGCTGTAGGTACAACAGGTAGTGGATTCACCGGTGGGGTGACTGGGTTGCCTTGCTGACCCATTAAGGTAGTGATCAGCTGCTGGAGGTCTGCGACTACCTGTGTCAAATCTGGTGGAGTCACTGTTCCTCCGGTTCGGGCATTGCGTGTCCTAACCATGTTTATCTAAATAAGGACAAACAGACTAGTGTAAGTGGTTATCGTTTTTAGCCAATCTAACCTATTGTTTTGTTTCTATCTATTTGTTCTGGTGTTATTCCTAACCTACCAATATGTAATCCTAATCTAATTTATAACTAAAAGTATAGAATAAAGCATCAAACATAAACAAGTAGAACATGAAACTAAAGCATAAACAACATAAGGAAAAATAAGGAATATAATGACAAACAATGTAACATAAGGAAATAAAGCATAAGCAATGTAGTAAAGAAAATGAAGCATAGGCAATATAACAAGAAAGAAAAAAAATAAAGCATAAGTCATATAATCATGAAAATTAAGCATAAACATGTAACAAGAGAATTAAACATAAACATATAACAAGTAAATTTAGCATAAACATTCTTACTTGGAGCGGCAGGTAGGAGGCTTGATGTGTGTGTAGTGAGCTGGCAATAACCTGGCTCTGATACCAACCTGTAACGCCCGCCCTCCCTGCTAACCCTAAGGGACGGGGCTACGATACTCTACGTACATATTACAGGGGAAGACTTAAAAACATTTTCTTAGTTTAATAAAAACCGAACTACACTAATATGGCTTCCATAACATGATAACAAGGTAAATAAAATATAACATCAAGTCAACCATATAGTACTACAATTTACGAAACCAAAGCATAATTCTTAAAAGGTTATTAAGCAGGTTCTTATTTGGTTGCCTAGCCACCGCCACACACATCTCTTTGCCTCTCCTGCTGCTCCTTTAGCTCATCCAGCTTTTTCCTTTATCTGTGGTACAAGGAAAGTAAGCTATGAGCACTCATGGCTCAGTAAGTTCCTTTCCAACTCACTAAAACCAAAAATCATTACATAATCAAAGAATATATCAACATAACATGATCTCAACTAGTCATGGCATAACATATCATACTCTTTAAGCATATCATGCAACATAACAAAATCATAATTAGTCATGGCATATAATCTTTTAATGCATAGCATGAAATATAAAATAATCATATCTAATCATGGCATCTCATCTCTTAAAGCATAGCATGAAACATATCATAGTCATATCTAATCATGGCATATCATAAATCATAGCATTATCACAACATGATCATAAAGTATATGCAATATGATTTTGAAAACATGTATCCGAAAAACATGTGTATGTCTCATGATCTTTAAAACCATTTCTTCTTACATATATACTTGAACATAATATCAACATATTCAGGGCCCCGGCTTGTACCATACATACATAACATAAATGCGCGCGTCCTAAGTATATCCAAGGTAGCAAGTCTTGAATCATACTAGGAACTAGGTCAAGATCACAAAGCATGGCCTAGGGGCTTACTTAAAGAGTCCATCCCTTATCAGCCTAGATCACAAAGCAAGGCCTAGGGACGTACTAAGGAGCCCATCCCTTATTAGCCTAGATCACAAAGCAAGGCTTAGGGCGTACTAAGGAGCCCATCCCTTATTAGCCTAGATTACAAAGCAAGGCCTATAGACTGATTAGGAGTCCACCCTTGGTACAAGCCTTACAAAGTAAAGTAGCATGTATAAAAATGCATCATTTAGTCACATAGCATAGCATAAAAGTATGCATCACTTAGGCATACATTATGTCATAAAAGTATGCATCACTTAGGCATACATCATATCATAAAAAGTATGCATCACTTAGGCATACATCATGTCTTGAGAAAGTATGCATCACTTAGGCATACATCATATCATAAAAAGTATGCATCACTTAGGCATACATCATGTCTTAAGAAAACATGCATATTTCTATCCACATAGCATATCATAAAAACAAGCATATTCCAAGCACATAGCATATCATTAAAGCATGCATATTTCTACTCACATAGCACATCATAAAAGTATGCATATTCTAAGCACATAGCATATCATTAAAGCATGCATATTTCTAAGCACATAACATATCATTAAAACATGCATATCTCTATCCACATATCATATCATAAAAGGTATAAATCATAAGCATACATGGTTAAGCATAAGGGTGTATCATGTGATTATACTATCATAAGAAACATGGTAACATAGTTAACTTGGGTTCTAAGCTTCCTAAACCCTTGGGTTCCTATCATGGCTGAACCCCCTTAGGTCTCAATTTAGGTAAAAACAACCTCCAAGCATGTGAAACCTAAATTATCATTACATGAATTTCATAGGAAACATTATAAGTATGATTTACTTGGTTTCTAAGTTCTCCAAGTCCTTAAACTCATGTGGCCGAACCCTATCAGTATATAAACAAGGTCCCAAATGTCATGAAAGCATGGAAACCTTAAACCATATTTATAGCATTTTTTTTTCAAGTAACATAGTAAGCATATTGAGCTAGTTCCTAAGTCCTTCAAGCCCTTAACATATGTCATAGTCAAACTTTTAACAAGTGTTCATTAGGGCTAAAAACAAACATACAAGCATGTGAATTTGAACTAACATCATGTATAAATTCATAACAAAACATTATACAACATGTATGGCCGAAACTTACCCTAGCCTTAATTAGGTCATTAAACAACATATAGCATGGGAACTTTGTCTTTCTACTTATCATATTCCATGTAAAGTGACATAAGCATATTTAATTCTTGTTCTAGGGTTTCTAGGGCATCTATTCCTTCATGGCCGAAACATACAATGGTCCATTTAGGTCATGGAAAAAATTATACAAGCATGTGACACAATCAACACATTATCCTATTTTCATAAGAAGCACTTTTAACACATTTGGTTTCATTTCTAAGGCCTCTAGGTCTTTTAAACCCTACTTGGCCGAAACTCAACAGTATATAAACTTGCTTCAAATAGCCTAAAAGCATAAGAAATCATACAAGTTTCATAGCATGTATAAAGACAAGCATAATAAACATACATGTGAATTGTGTCTTAGGCTTCCTAGGTTTCTTTCCCTTTTTCTTTTATTTTTCCTCATGGCTAAAACCTACCAATCTTTAAACTAGGTTTTAAGTGGCCTAAATCATGGAAAACCTAAGTAAGTTTCATGGCAAAAATTACTAAGAACACCATATACAAAGTTGGTTCATAAACAAGCTAGGACCCTTGTGATCTTACATGTCATATATCATGTAACTAATTTTCTATACTCCAATTAAACATGAGAGCATTAAACAACTTTCATATCATAATATCACAGAGGTCTTGAGCATATTAGAATTTTGTTCAAGATTTTCTAAACTATTCATCTTACCATGGCCGAAAATCTAAAATAAGAGTTCACGAATTTCTAGCAATGTTCAACATGCAATTCTTTAAGAGAACTCTATATTCTATCATACAAACATGGTTACTTAAATTTAAAGGTCTTCCTAACCCTAAGCCCTTTTCTTGGCCGAAACATATAAATGGATTTCTTTAGGTTCCAAGTAACTTTCAAGCAAGAAAACCAATAAAAGACCCTTAGTAGTTCATGGAGGGAATCTTGTACTAGTTTGGTTACACAATGTTTTCCCTAACCTCCTTAAAATATTTTTGACCGAAATTCTAGGGTTAGGCACTCCTCTGATCAAGCATCAATTAGGTATAAAAACATGAAGAAAATCCTTCCTACATAGCATAGAAAACATATCATGAAATAAAGACTTGTTTAAACCTTCCTAGATTTGAAAACCCTTTCTTTAGCTGAATTTTCTAAAATTCTTTCCTAGGTTTTCTAATCCTCATAAACTCCGAAAATCACATAAAAAGCCTTGTACCACAGGTGAGGGGAAGCTTACATCCTTTTCGCTTGTGGATCTAAGGTATGGTGATGGAAGAAGTAGCTTCTTCTTCTAATTCCTTTCCCTTGATTCCCTTGCTAAGTCCTCCTTGTATCTTAGGCTTTCTTAGGGAAAAAAAAACCTTGGCTTTGGGGCCGAAGATGGAGGAGAGGGGACTGATGGTTTCGGTGAGGGAGAGGAAGAATGAGAGAAAATGAGAGAAAAATAAACTTCTCTTTTCTTGCTCCCTTTTATGTTAAGGGGGAAGAGGTAGCAAAGTTGATTTTTGCTTTCCTTCTCCCTTAGCCTTTTTTTTCTATTTCCTATTTATTTTATTTATTCATTTATTCTTACCATTCATGATGAAATAAGGGGGATTGAATCCTCATAATTCCCTCTTTAAATTTTTCGGCAAAAGCAAAGAGGAAGAGGGAGAGAAAGGGAGGAAGGCAAGTTGCCTTTCTCTTGCTCCTTTCTTATTTTCTTTTGGCTAGCTTTTACTCTTACCTTTATCATGAGTTTCCCTCCTTTGTTATCAACATCTTCTCTCTATCCCAATTGGTTTCTACTAATTAATTCTATGAAATATAATATAAGAGGTTCATGGTTCAATCCTTGACCTTCTCTTCTTTTTATTTCATTTTATTTCTTTTTGCTTCAACTCACTTCCTATTATTTTTCTAAGGAAAAATCCCACATTCATATATTTATCTTACAAGCTTAGTGGGTATTACAGACCTAGTCCAACATGACAATAAAGTTGGGTGGTACTACTCTTGGAGCTAGATATTAATTAACTGAGTTGTCAGTAACTCACTTAATTAGTGGACATTCGTAATCTTAAACACAGGGAGACTAACACACTCATGATAAGAAGGAGCCCATAATGTAATTTGGGATTGGTGCGGTAGTGCGGTAATAACTCTCTAGTGGAATGAGTTATTATCGATGAACTTGAGTTGTGTGTTCGGGGCGAGTACGGGATACTCAAGCTCATCGGAAGGCCAAAACCAATTTCTCCTCTAGGTCCCTGTTGTAGCCTCAATAAAGCCTCAAGTCCATCCAAAGAAAAGCCTATCTTGGTGTCCAAGAAGGGGTCGGTTCATTGCTTGGTGACCAAGCAATGGCCGGCCACATATTCTCTAGAAGTGGCCGGCCGGCCGCAATATTTAAATTAGGAAGGTTGTTTTTGTATTTTTAAATTTCCTCAGATATTTACAATTTGTAAAAAGAGAGATTTTAAGAATTTATAAAATTTTCCTAATTTAAATTAGGTCACAAGGTTTTAAAAGAGAGTTGTAAAATTTATAAAACTTTCTTTTAAAAAGATATATTATTAGAGATGTTTTAAATTTTAAAACTTGGTTTTAAATTTTAAAACTTTCCTTTTAATATCCACATTAGAAAAAAAAAGAGAGTTTGTAAAATTTTATTAGAAGTTTTCTTCTTTTAAATTTTATAAATTTTTTTTCTTTATTTCCCTTTTAATAAGTGGCCGGCCACCTTACTTGGTGCCCAAGCAAGGGGCCGGTCAAATAATTAAACATCAACAAATAGTTGTTTAATTAATAAATCAATATAGGATTGATTAATTAAAAGGAAAGAAAAAGGAAAAATTAAAAGAAAATAGGAATGAGTCTAATTTTTTTTAAAACTCTTTCCATAATTTTCCGTTGAGAAACTAATATAAAAAGGGGGGAAGGGGAGGCCTTGAAAAACATAACAATTGATATTGTGTTGTTGGAGATCATCAAGTGGCCGACCCCTCTCCCTCTCTTCCCTTTGCTCTCTTTTGCTCCTTTGTGGTGGTGGTGGCCGAATTCTAGAGAAGGAGGAGAAGCTTTCCGGGTGGTGTTCGTCTTAGAGGATCGTCGCCCACACGACGCCTAAGAGGAGGCGAGGGATACGGCAGAAGATCTCGAGGTTTTTAGCATACAAGGAAGAGGTATAAATAGTATTTAATTTCCGCATCATACTAGTTAATTTTTCTTTGTATAAATACCAAATACAAGAGGCATTCGATTCTTGTTTTTCGAATTTAATTTCGATGTTGTATTTTTTTTCTTTTTTCCTTGTGATTTGATTGTTCCTTTTGGTTAACCTAGAGTTATATAAGGAAATTAAATATTAACTTTCCTTAAAAGGCTTTGTCTAGTCGGTGGTGGTTGCTCCCATATCTAAGAAGGCCAAGTGCCTCGCCATGCTGTACTGGAAGTCAATTTTGGAAACTAATATTTAATTGAATTTATAACCTAGGTGATTTGGATCAAACGTGTTAAGTTCCGCAGGAGATCCAAATCTAAACCTAAAAGAACATATAAGTTAAACTTGGAATCAAACGTGTTAAGTTCTGCAGGAGATACAAGTTTAACTTAAAAGAACACATGGTAGCTAGGAAATGTTCAGATCACGTACAAAATTTTTGTACAGTGGAGCCATTGGGTTTTTCGAGTAGCAACCAACACATTCAGTATACATTCTCTAATGCATACCCATGTGTCAACGTGATATCTCTATATCCATGACTTGTGAGATCAAGTCATCGAGTTGACCTACATGCTAGTCTTATTACATTAACATTGTCCCTGAATGTTAATACTCGACTAGGAATGATCAAGAGTAGTGTTCCCTATATCATCTCACTATCGATTCAACCAATCGATTGATATAGGTAAGAACCTTCTACTCAAGGACGTTATTATACTTAGTTTATTTGGCACCAATACAAGTAAGTATAATAACAAAAAACCAAATGCCTTTATTTATATAGAATATGATACAACAAGTCCAAAATACAATCATCAAATGATTGACTCTAGGGCTCTAGCTAACATTCAGCATACAATATATGATGACATGATGTGATAATCATAATATAAACATCCCCATCATCAATATAAACTCTCCATCATTATAAATATCTCCACAACATGGGTATAACCATCATGATACCTCTACATATCACACCAGGCACGTGTACACAACCCCACATGTATCCTCCAATAAAAACACATCAGACACGTGTATAAACCACAAACATACAATCCACACAACTCCTCCAAAAGTACATAACAAATACATGTGATGTAAATGTACGGTCAACATGATGACTCCTATAACACATACCACCCTACGTACAATCCACATTATATGCAAAATCAGCATGGTAAATCCAACCACTCGACAATCCCTATAATACATACTCTACACGCGTAATCACATCAGAGTAGAAATCAAGAGTAGAGACTGTATATGATATAACTAGGACATCTCAAAGATCAAGCATAAGTATCAAGCAGGAAGGCAACCAACAAATACGATATAAGGAAAAGCAGCCTAATCCATCACATAAAACCATGCACTAAGCTCAATAAAAATTTACATAGAGCCAAGGAAGAAATACCCGCCTTAAAATATAGCTCATATCGAGTAATCCCATATCGAGACGATCGTCCTGAATCCAAGTCCTGCATCAATCAATATATATATATATATATATATATATATATATATTATTTAGCTAAATTCATACGAATTAAATAGCTAAATAAAATGCCTAACATAATTAGGATCACTCTAATTAAATCTGATCTCCGATTAATCCTCCAAATCAATAATCCAATTCTATCAAGCATCATAATAACACCTCCCAATTCGATAATCATGCAATCAATCTATCAACCAAATCATCAAAACCCCAATCAATCACAAACCCCAACATGATTCACCTTTAAATTCTCACCCATATCCATAGTTTCCAATCCAAAATCCCTAATCCAAAATCAACATGGATTCAACAATACATGCTAATATATCTAAGCATGAACAAAACCCTACAACCCATAGAAAACTCAATTACGTAACATACTACTATGAATCAGAAGTGCATCACTAAATACACTCACCTTGAGATAGGGAAGCCAATTCCAGTACCTAATAGCGCTACACTCCACTATCCGGAAACTACACAAGAATACCCACACACCAAATCTTCAAAAATGAGTCCAGAACTGATCCATAAAGCAATACATTGCTAAACCCTACCAAATAGGATAATACTTACCTCAATCGAACCCCTACCTCATCACCCGTGACCTCCACATCTTCAAGATGTGAAGAAACAGCGGCAACAGGGGAAATTCCACAACACATTGATCAGATGCTTCCTCTAATCTAGAACAGGAAGAACAGCTAAATGGAAACAGTTGAGCAAGATCTGGAATTAAAACAAATCCAGATGAAACTTACCTAGACTGATTGTCCCCTGGTGGTGGCACTCGATCGAGACTCCAGCACACGGAGAGGCAGCGAGGTCGTGGTAGTGCGACCAGCGATCAGAAGAGGTTGCGAGAGAAACACATCGGGTGGGGGAAAGAGTGGTTGCCGGCGACGAATCTGAGCTAGGGCACAGCTTCAAGAACGGCTCTGGCATCCCGTGAGTCGATGGATTACAGCATCACGAGCGGGAGAGGGAGGAGGGAGGTGCAGCATCAACAATCGGGATGGAGAAGGAAGGCCCGGTGGCGATGGGCCGGACATCACTGGCGCGATCAAGAATCGCCGGCATCACGGCGGAGATGCGATGGGAATCGAGAATGGGAGGAAGAAGAGAAACACCCGTAGCTTATCTTCCCTCCTAAGCACTCCACCATCAGCCATGCCGGCGACACCGAGAGAAGAAGGAGGAGGAGAATCGCCGGTGAGGATCGGGACGAAGTGGACAGGGGAGGAAGAAGAATCGGGGTAAAAGAGGGGTTCTCGGTGTAACGCCGACCCTTCCAGGTACCCCTAAGGCTACCCTAGAGGGACGGACGTCACTTAACATAGACATCAATTACTAATGCATATGGATTCATGGCAGCGGAATACTTATATATATATATATATATATATATATATATATATATATATATATATATATTGACATCTTCCATATGCATCTAATTCACTTAACATGGCATGTGAAATCAAACGTACCAACATAACATGAGTAGGATATCATACTAGCTGAACATTATCATAAGCATAGGCCCAACATTGTTCACATGCATAACTTTAGATAACCCAAAAGCATAAATAGATCTATCCACCAGCACTTCCACACACATCTTCATTGCCTTTCCTGCTGCTCCCCTTAACTGATCCATTCCTTGCCTTTATCTGCAGTACAAGGAAAACGTGTAGCTATAAGCCAAAGGGCTTAGTGAGCTCCTTTCCTACTCATAAATCCGAATCACAATAATACATAAAGTGACACATGAAATCAAACATATCATATCATCAAATGGTATGGAAGAACATAACATAATCGTCTCCTATCATATAAGGAACATAACATAGTTTGGCAAAAAATGTGTCATAGCTTGTAAGTACACATCATAACATATCATATCATATAAGCATGTCTCATGAAAATCTATCATGTCATGTGAATTCATATCATGAAATGTATCATAGAAACACCTATCAAAACATATACCATGTCAGGTGAGCATATCATACCTCCTTTTTATTTTCATGTAAGGATTTCATATCATGTGAACATGTAGATGCAAGATGTAGAATGATTTTCAAAACATGCATCATGGAATGAACGTTTGCATCATGCTTCTTGTAAAACATATCGTATACATATACTTGAACATAATATCATCAACATGAGAAGGGCCCCGGCTTGTACCACATGTAAACATAAATGCGCGCAATCCCTAGGACAGGGTAGCTAGCCCCGAACCTACTAGGGATCTAGGTCCGTTCATAGTCCGTCGACCTAGGGGTGTACTAAGGAGCCCATCCCTTAACGAGATCCGTTCATAGTCCGTCGACCCCGGGGCGCTTATGGAGCCCACCCTTGGTACAAGCCTTACAAAGTAAAATATCATGCATGTCATATCATATCATACTTGTCATAATTCTTGTCATATCATGAAGAGAGCTCTTGATCCCAACTTAAGGGAAGCATCTCTTTACCATAGCATGAAGAGTGCTCTTGGTCCCAACTTAAGGGAAGCAACTCTTTTTCATAACATGAAGAGTGCTCTTGGTCCCAACTTAAGGGAAGCAACTCTTTTTCATAACATGAAGAGTGCTCTTGGTCCCAACTTAAGGGAAGCAACTCTTTAGGCTTTTCCTCTTACATAAGCCATTCATACATGCATTATGAAACATAACATGGTCCTATCATAACATAAAGTATAACATGTTATTTTCAAATCATCAAACATGGCATATCATCTCATGAACTTGGCATACATATCATGAACATGGCATATCATATCATGAGTCTAGCATATCATATCATTAACATGGCACATCATGTCATAAGTCTATCATATCATAAGACATAGCAATGCAACATATCATAAGGCATATTTTCATCATATCATGAAGCATGAAAGCTTAATCTACTCATATATCAAAGGCTACATATCATGAGAATACATAAGCATGTTTAGTTAGGTTTAAACTCTTTCCTAACCCAATTAATCCATCTTGGCCGAACCACATCAGTAGGTTTCCACATTATTTTATTCCATATGAAGCATAAAAACTCAAACACATAACATGCAAATTTGTTCCAAGCACATACAAGACATTATTTTTCATGAATACGCATGTTTGAGTTCAAAAACTCTAACCCTAACCCATTTATCTTAATTTGACCGAAACCTATCAGTAGGGTTCTCATATCATTTTGTTCCATATGAATCATAAAACTTAACCACATAACATGCAAACTTGATCTAAGCATATACAAGGCATTATACTTCATGAATAAGCCTTTTTGGGTTCAAAACTCTAACCCTAACCTATTTTTCTCAATTTGGCCGAAACATATTAGTAGAGTTTCATATCATTTTACTCCATATGAAGCATAAAACTTAAACATATAACATGCAAATTTAATCTAAGTACATACAAGGCATTGTACAAGCACATACAAGTCACCATACTTCATGAATAAGACTATTTGAATTCAAAATTCTAACCCTAACTTATTTATCTCAATTTGACCGAAACATATCAGTAGGGTTTCATATCATTTTATTCCATATGAAGCATAAAACTTAAACATATAACATGCAAACTTGATCTAAGCACATACAAGGCATTATACTTCATGAATAAGCATGATTGAGTTCAAAACTCTAACCCTAAACCATTTATTTTATTTAGGCTGAAACATATCAGTAGGGTCTTCATGGTTTTCATTTTATATAAAACATAAAAGCTTAGGTTATCAACATGTAAAAATTTTATACATCATGAAGGAGTACAACTACCATGATTTCTATCCAAAATTCTTAACTTAAGGCCTAAAAATCATTTTGGCCGAATCATATGGTAAGTATGTCCCTTTTTTTTTTTCACAACACGAATTATGAAACTAAGCCATCAACATATAAAATCCACACCTCATGGAAGCCTAAAATCAAGTATGTTCTCACAAGAAAATTTAATCTCACCCTTCTTGTGTCCTAGGCCGAAACATGGTAAGTAGGGCCTTAGTTTTCTTTTTTTTTCTATCATGCCCTAAGTGACTACCCATATTTACCTTGACTGAAATTTACAAGAGAGACATCTTTAAAATTTCAAAAGAAAACGTTTACGATTGAAACCGATCGAAGCTACTTGTACTGCAGTGAGGGGATACTCACATCCTTCACTAAATTCTCTAAGGAGGGAACCTTGCTTGTGAATCCTTCCTAGAGGAGAGCTTCCTTGCTCCTTGGTCTCGGCAAGAAGAGGAGAGGGAGGGAGAGTCACGGTGAAAGAGAGAGTAGGAGAGAATGAGAGCAAAATGCCAACTCATTTTTCATTTCTCCCTTTTATTCATCATGAGAGGAGGAGGAAAAACTATATTTTTCTTCCTCCTTTCCTTTACTCTCTTCTTAATGAAAACATTGTCTAGATGCATCCCTTCTTAGAGAGCAAGAAAAGAATATTCTAGAGCATCTCTTCATTAGAGAGGAAGAAGACAATTCTAACTTCTCTTCCCAAGAGAAGAGCTTTTACCTCTTTACCTTTAACTATAATTTCCCTTTCTTTTCAACCATAATTACTCTTGGTCTAATGGTTATCTTATTCATGCATCTAGTGGGAGGTCTAGAGTTCAAATCCTAAACCTTATATATATTTTTATTTCTATTTTGTTTGTTTAAGTGTTCGGCTAGGAGCAAAAATTTAACTAAGGCATATTTTTATTCATGATAAAAAATATTCTAAAATTTTTTTGCTAAGAACCCTATGGGTGTTACAGTCTCCCATACCTCATAAAAGTTCATCCTCGAACTTAAAATAGCTCGGGGTATTTCTGTCTCATATCGTCTTCACGTTCCCAAGTGGCTTCTTCAAACCGTTGATTTTGCCATAAAACCTTTACCAAAGGTATTTCCTTGTTCCTTAGCCTTTTAATATCTCGGTCTAATATCTGAATCGGTCGACTCGCATAGCTCAGGTCCTCTTGAACTTGAACTGTCTGTGGCTCGATCACTTGATCCGTGCTACCCATGTACTTCTTGAGCATTGAGACATGGAACACGTTGTGAATAGCCGACATCTCTGGTGGTAGCTCTAGTTCATAAGCCACCTTGCCAACTCTTTTCAAAATTTGATATGGTCCTACATATCGAGGACTTAGTTTTCCCTTCTTTCCGAATCTCATCACTCCTTTCATAGGAGCTACTTTGAGGAATACTGAATCCCTGACGCTGAATTCCAGCGGCCTGAGCAGTCTCTATTCTTTGGCGGATGTTCTGTATTGCACGGGTGGTGCTGTCGATAAGATCGGTTCGGAATCCCATCTCCTTCTTTTCACCGCCTTCATACCAGCATATAGGGGATCTACATTTTCTCCCGTACAATGCTTCGTACGGTACCATACCAATGGTAGCTTGATAGCTATTGTTATAGGCGAATTCCGCTAAGCATAGATATCGGCACCAGCTCCCTTTGAAGTCCAGAGCGCAAGCTCGTAATATATCTTCCAATACTTGATTCACCCTTTCTGTTTGCCCGTCAGTCTGAGGGTGAAAGGCAGTGTTGAACAATAATTTCGTACCCAGGGCCTTCTGAACATATTCCCAAAAATGTGAAACAAAACGGCCATCTCTATCAGAGATGATGGTCTTAGGGATCCCATGCAGTCTGATAATCTTCTTGACATATAATTGGGCTAGCTGTTCGATCGAGTAAGTCATCTTGATTGCTAGAAAATGGGCCGATTTTGTCAACCTGTCCACGATCACCCATATTGCATCGTAACCATTCGTCATTTTGGGAGTCCCGAAATGAAGTCCATGGAAATATCCTCCCATTTCCATTCTGGAATCTGAATTGGCTGCAGTACACCTCCAGGTCTCTGGTGTTCTGCTTTAACTCTTTGGCAGGTCAGGCAAATACTGACGTGCTGAGCCACATCCCTCTTCATACCAAACCACCAGAATTTCTTCTTCAGGTCTTGGTACATTTTGGTGGTTCCAGGATGCATTGCGTATGGTGTCGCATGCGTCTCCTCTAATATCTTTTTCCGCATCTCTGAATCGTCGGGAATACATAGGCGATCCTTGAAGTACAGTATTCCACTGTCAGCGATACGAAATCCGTTATCCTTCCCTTCTAAGACTTCTTGCTTGATCCTTTGGATACTGGGGTCACGGGTTTGTTTCTCCAATATATTATCGAATAATGTTGTTGCTAGGGTCAGGGTAGAGAGTTGCCCGGTCACATTCTCGATCCCCTGACCGGTAATGTTTCTCGGCTTCCCGATAAATTCATACTTCGGTTCGCATTTAGGATTTGATAACATATTTGCATAATGACCAATAATAGGTATCTGACCTGTGATGACCGTCGAAGCACTCGTCCCATCTTCTCTGGTGAGGGAGTGGATCCTAGCATTCGTTGTCACTGGCGGAGCTTCCAATCTTCCTTGGCTTATCTGAGGGCCTTCTAATGTAGCTTGCATCAGATGTAACTGTGGAGGAATACCTCTGTTCGGGACATTCTGTGGTTGAGGTGTCTGGATCTGAGTAGGACAGTTTCTGGCCATATGTCCTTCTAATCCACAGCTATAGCATACATTTGTGCCCATACGACATTTTCCGGGATGCTTCTTTCCGCACGTGTTGCACTGAGGAAACATGATCTTCTAGCTCGCTGGACCTCCCTGAGAGTTGTCCCATTGCTTCCTCTTGCCATTGTGGTTCCCCTTCCAACCAGTTCTGGTATTCTGCGATTTTTGTCCTCCGGGTTGGGCTTGATTCTTGCCACCGTTCATTGCCTTCAGATAGTGTTCTGTAATCAGGGCACTGCTGATTAACTCTTCAGCGGTCTGCGGTCTATTAACTCCGCTGGCCACATTCAGAGCTATCTCGGGTTGGAGCATTTTCAGCATAAGTCTGACCCTTTCTCTTTCAGTGCTGACCAATTTTGGGCATAAGCGTGTTAGGCGGTTGAATTTCTTGACAGCTTCGTTAACCGATAGATCACCTTGTCGGAACTCGGTGAACTCGTCATAGTGCTTGTTGGTCACCCGTATATGGAAAAATTCTTCGAAAAATTCAGTCTCGAAGTCCATCCATCTCATCTGATTTATTTGTCTCCTTGCTTTCACTCTGTCCCACCACATCCTGGCATCTCCGGTAAGGCAGAATGATGCGCATTTGACCTTTTCATGTTCAGGCCAATCTAGTAACTCCACTATGCTCTCCACAGTCTTGAACCATGCTTGAGCATCCCATGGCTCACAATGTCCAGAGAAAGCTTCTGGCTTAAGTCTCTGCCACTGAATCAGATATGCCTCCTGTCGAACCACTGGAACTGGAACTACCGGTGGTACCGGTGCCGGAGGTACTAGTACAGCTATAGGTATAATGGGTATCGCATTCAGGTTCCCTGGTGGCATAGCAGGATTCCCTTGCTGATTCATCAATGCAGTGATCGTTTGTTGCTGTTCCGTAACCTGACGCTAGAGCTCGGTAACCACATGCATCAGATCAGGTGGAGGTACCGTCTCATCTGCTTTGGTATTTCGTGTTCTAACCATGCTTTATCTTCATAAATCACAACAAGCTAGTATAAGTTATCGTTATTCAAAACCAGGCTACCTTAAGATTATTGTTGTTCCTAGTCTACCATCATGTATACCTAAACTAAAAATGGGATAACTAAATAAATAAAGATAACAAGCATGCATATTATCAAACATCATAAAAAAAATGGATTAAGCATAAATATCATATCAAAATAAAATTTAAGCATAAAATTCTTACTTGGAGCGATAGGATGAAGGCTTGATGTGTGTGTAGTGGAAAGACAGACCTGCTCTGATACCAAACTGTAACGCCCGCCCTTCCAGGTACCCCTAAGGCTACCCTAGAGGGACGGACGTCACTTAACATAGACATCATTTACTAATGCATATGGATTCATGGCAGCGGAAGACTTATATATATATATATATATATATATATATTTTTTTTTTTTTGACATCTACCTTATGCATCTAATTCACTTAACATGGCATGTGAAATCAAACGTACCAACATAACATGAGTAGGATATCATACTAGCTGAACATTATCATAAGCATAGGTCCAAGATTATTCACATGCATAACTTTAGATAACCCAAAAGCATAAATAGATCTATCCACCAGCACTTCCACACACATCTTCATCGCCTTTCCTGCTGCTCCCCTTAACTGATCCATTCCTTGCCTTTATCTGCAGTTCAAGGAAAACGTGTAGCTATAAGCCAAAGGGCTTAGTGAGCTCCTTTCCTACTCATAAATCCGAATCACAATAATACATAAAGTGACACATGAAATCAAACATATCATATCATCAAATGGTATGGAAGAACATAACATAATCGTCTCCTATCATATAAGGAACATAACATAGCATGGCATAAAATGTGTCATAGCTTGTAAGTACACATCATAACATATCATATCATATAAGCATGTCTCATGAAAATCTATCATGTCATGTGAATTCATATCATGAAACGTATCATAGAAACACCTATCAAAACATATATCATGTCAGGTGAGCATATCATACCTCCTTTTTATTTTCATGTAAGGATTTCATATCATGTGAACATGTAGATGCAAGATGTAGAATGATTTTCAAAACATGCATCATGGAATGAACGTTTGCATCATGCTTCTTGTAAAACATATCGTATACATATACTTGAACATAATATCATCAACATGAGAAGGGTCCCGGCTTGTACCACATGTAAACATAAATGCGCGCAATCCCTAGGACAGGGTAGCTAGCCCCGAACCTACTAGGGATCTAGGTCCGTTCATAGTCCATCGACCTAGGGGTGTACTAAGGAGCCCATCCCTTAACGAGATCCGTTCATAGTCCGTCGACCCCAGGGCGCTTATGGAGCCCACCATTGGTACAAGCCTTACAAAGAAAAATATCATGCATGTCATATCATATCATACTTGTCATAATTCTTGTCATATCATGAAGAGAGCTCTTGATCCCAACTTAAGGGAAGCATTTCTTTACCATAGCATGTAGAGTGCTCTTGATCCCAACTTAAGGGAAGCAACTCTTTTTCATAACATGAAGAGTGCTCTTGGTCCCAACTTAAGGGAAGCAACTCTTTTTCATAACATGAAGAGTGCTCTTGGTCCCAACTTAAGGGAAACAACTCTTTAGGCTTTTCCTCTTACATAAGCCATTCATACATGCATTATGAAACATAACATGGTCCTATCATAACATAAAGTATAACATGTTATTTTCAAATCATCAAACATGGCATATCATCTCATGAACTTGGCATACATATCATGAGTCTAGCATATCATATCATTAACATGGCACATCATGTCATAAGTCTATCATATCATAAGACATAGCAATGCAACATATCATAAGGCATATTTTCATCATATCATGAAGCATGAAAGCTTAATCTACTCATATATCAAAGGCTACATATCATGAGAATACATAAGCATGTTTAGTTAGGTTTAAACTCTTTCCTAACCCAATTAATCCATCTTGGCCGAACCACATCAGTAGGTTTCCACATTATTTTATTCCATATGAAGCATAAAAACTCAAACACATAACATGCAAATTTTTTCCAAGCACATACAAGACATTATTTTTCATGAATACGCATGTTTGAGTTCAAAAACTCTAACCCTAACCCATTTATCTTAATTTGACCGAAACCTATCAGTAGGGTTCTCATATCATTTTGTTCCATATGAATCATAAAACTTAACCACATAACATGCAAACTTGATCTAAGCATATACAAGGCATTATACTTCATGAATAAGCCTTTTTGGGTTCAAAACTCTAACCCTAACCTATTTTTCTCAATTTGGCCGAAACATATCAGTAGGGTTTCATATCATTTTACTCCATATGAAGCATAAAACTTAAACATATAACATACAAATTTAATCTAAGTACATACAAGGCATTGTACAAGCACATACAAGTCACCATACTTCATGAATAAGACTATTTGAATTCAAAATTCTAACCCTAACTTATTTATCTCAATTTGGCCGAAACATATCAGTAGGGTTTCATATCATTTTATTCCATATGAAGCATAAAACTTAAACATATAACATGCAAACTTGATCTAAGCACATACAAGGCATTATACTTCATGAATAAGCATGATTGAGTTCAAAACTCTAACCCTAAACCATTTATTTTGTTTAGGCCGAAACATATCAGTAGGGTCTTCATGGTTTTCATTTCATATAAAACATAAAAGCTTAGGTTATCAACATGTAAAAATTTTATACATCATGAAGGAGTAGAACTACCATGATTTCTATCCAAAATTCTTAACTTAAGGCCTAAAAATCATTTTGGCCGAATCATATGGTAAGTATGTCCCTTTTTTTTTTTTTTCACAACACGAATTATGAAACTAAGCCATCAACATATAAAATCCACACCTCATGGAAGCCTAAAATCAAGTATGTTCTCACAAGAAAGTTTAATCTCACCCTTCTTGTGTCCTAGACCGAAACATGGTAAGTAGGGCCTTTGTTTTCTTTTTTTTTTTTCTATCATGCCCTAAGTGACTACCCATATTTACCTTGACTGAAATTTACAAGAGAGACATCTTTAAAATTTCAAAAGAAAACGTTTACGATTGAAACCGATCGAAGCTACTTGTACTGTAGTGAGGGGATACTCACATCCTTCACTAAATTCTCTAAGGAGGGAACCTTGCTTGTGAATCCTTCCTAGAGGAGAGCTTCCTTGCTCCTTGGTCTCGGCAAGAAGAGGAGAGGGAGGGAGAGTCACGGTGAAAGAGAGAGTAGGAGAGAATGAGAGAAAAATGCCAACTCATTTTTCATATCTCCCTTTTATTCATCATGAGAGGAGGAGGAAAAACTATATTTTTCTTCCTCCTTTCCTTTACTCTCTTCTTAATGAAAACATTGTCTAGATGCATCCCTTCTTAGAGAGCAAGAAAAGAATATTCTAGAGCATCTCTTCATTGGAGAGGAAGAAGACAATTCTAACTTCTCTTCCCAAGAGAAGAGCTTTTACCTCTTTACCTTTAACTATAGTTTCCCTTTCTTTTCAACCACAATTACTCTTGGTCTAATGGTTATCTTATTCATGCATCTAGTGGGAGGTCTAGAGTTCAAATCCTAGACCTTATATATATATTTATTTCTATTTTGTTTGTTTAAGTGTTCGGCTAGGAGCAAAAATTTAACTAAGGCATATTTTTATTCATGATAAAAATTATTCTAAAATTTTTTTGCTAAGAACCCTATGAGTGTTACACTCGGTGCTTATAAAGTAGGTTACTGTAGCATTAATCCCCAAACCTAGTTTTAGCTTAATCAAGCCTAAGTCCACTCCTCAATCAATTCCCACCTTTGGGTATTCCAAACAGACCTCCTCTGTACCTAGAATCTATCCCCTTAAAACAGATCATTCAGACTCCGTTTAAATTCCGAAAAATTTCTAGAAATTCCTGAAAAATCCAATAAAATTTTTGGTCCAATAATATTTATTATTTTAATTTTATGGTATCTTACACCTTTTCTAGCTACCATGTGTTCTTTTAAATTAAATTTGGATCGCCTGCGGAACTTAACACGTTTGATTCCAAGTTTAACTTATATATTCTTTTAGGTTTAGACTTGGATCTCCTGCGGAACTTAACACATTCGATCCAAATCACCTAGGTCATAAAGTTAATTAAATATTAATTTCCAAATTTGGCTTCCAGGACTGCATGGCGAGGCACATGGGCTTCTTGGATATGGGAACAACCACCACCGCCTAGACAAAGCCTTTTAAGGAAAGTTAATATTTAATTTCCTTAAATAACTCTAGGTTAACCAAAAAGAATAATCGAAGCACAAGTTCGAAAAGAAAACAAAAGAACACAACATCAAAAACTAATTCGAAATCTAGAATCACATGCCTCTTGTATTTGGTATTTTTACAAAGAAATAAAATTAGTATGATATGGAAATTAAATACTAGTGCACCTTCTCTTTCGCAAGCAAAAAATCTCTAGGTCTTCTACCGTATTCCTCTTCTAACCTCGGACATTGTGTGGGAAACGATCTTCCGAGATGAGAAACCACCAAAGCACCTTCTTCTCCTCATTGCAAGGTTCAGCAACAAAAGGAGCACATCTAAGGATGAAGAGATTAAACCACCACCAATGCTCCAAGGGATGCTATAAAAGAGACTTCTTTTCTCTCCTTCTTCTCCTTCTTAGATCAAGCCACCAAAGCTATCTCCACCAAGAGAAGGTTTCGGTCACACAAAGGAGAGGAGAGGAAAAAGAAGGGCCGACCACACCTAAGGAGAAAAGAGAGGAAAAATAGAATAGAGATATTAGCTATGAAGGCACCTCTACCCCCTCTTTTATAATCCTTGGTCTTGGCAAATAAGGAAATTTAATAAAAAAACTTCCTTAATTCTTTTTCCATGAAAAAGAAAAATTATTTAATCAAAAATAATTTTCTTTTCTTAATAACAATGGCCGGCCACCTCAAGCCCCAAATCAAGGAAAGTTTTAATTAAAACAAGAATTAAAACTTCCTAATTTGTTTCCGGAAATTTATAAAAATTTCTCCAATAATTTTAATTTCTTCATGATTGGTTAATAAAAAGGAAATTTTATAAATTAAAATCTTTCTTTTAAACATGTGGATAAAAAGAAAGTTATCTCTAAAAATTAAAATCTCTTTTAATCTACAAATAAGGAAAGATATCAAATCTTTTCTTAATCTCTTGTAGAAACTTATAAAAGAGAATATTTAATTTTTAAACTCTCTTTTAAAATATGAACATGGTTAAAAATGAAAGTTTTCTTAAAATTTAAAATCCACCTTTTAATCAACAAATAAGGAAAGATTTCAAATTTTAAACTCTCTTTTAAACATGTAGATGATTTACAAATAAGGAAAGTTTTTACCAAAAATTAAAACAATCATTTTAATCTACAAATAAGGAAAGAGATTAATCTCTTCTCTTAATCTTTTTTAGAAAGCTATAAAAGAAAATTTTAATTTTTAAACTCTCTTTTAAAACTATAATATCCACATAAGAAATAATTTTAATAAAAATCCTTTTTAATATTTTAGTGGTCGACCACCTAAGCTTGGGACCCAAGCTTTGGCCGGCCACCAACTTGGCTCATCCACTTGGTCTTGGCCGGCCCTAGCTTGGGTTCCAAGCTAGCTTGGCCGACCCCATTGGATGGGTAAGAAGGTGGGTATGTGGTGGGTATAAATCTCTATATACAAGAGGCTACGATAGGGACCGAGAGGAGGAATTGGTTTTGGTCTCCCGATGAAATTAAGCATCCCATGTTCGCCCTGAACACACAACTTAATTTCATCAATAATAATTCATTCCACTAAAGAACTATTATTGAACTACCGCACCAATCCCAAATTATATTTTGGGCTCCTTCTTATTATGAGTGCGTTAGTCTCCCTATGTTTAAGATAACAAATGTCCACTAATTAAGTAAGTTACTGACAACTCACTTAATTAATATCTAGCTCCAAGAGTAGTACCACTCAACTTCATCGTCATGTCCGACTAAGTTCACCTGTAGGGTTTAACATGACAATCCTTATGAGCTCCTCTTGGGGACATTCTCAACCTAGATTACTAGGACACAGTTTCCTTCTATAATCAACAACACACACTATAAGTGATATCATTTCCCAACTTATCGGGCTTATTGATTTATCGAACTAAATCTCACCCATTGATAAATTAAAGAAATAAATATCAAATATATGTGCTTATTATTATATTAGGATTAAGAGCACACACTTCCATAATAACTGAGGTCTTTGTTCCTTTATAAAGTTAGTATAAAAAGAAATGACCTCTAATGGTCCTACTCAATACACTTTAAGTGTACTAGTGTAATTATATAGTTAAGATAAACTAATACCTAATTGCACTATGACCTTCCAATGGTTTGTTCATTTCCATCTTAGTCGTGAGCTACTGTTTATAATTTATAAGGTACTAATAACATGATCCTCTGTGTGTGACACCACACACCATGTTATCTACAATATAAATTAATTGAACAACTACATTTATCATAAATGTAGACATTTGACTAATGTGATTCTTATTTCTAGATAAATATTTATACCAAAAGCTAGACTTTTAGTATACATCCTAACAATAATCTACGCACATCATACCCTCAGACTTAAACCTTTGCTTGTCCTCAATCAAAATGCCATAATCTAAATTAATGTGCTCCTATAATGCATCATAATCCCTAGTGCACTTTCTTAACTCTATCAACTAGTTTCATTGGTGAGCATGATCATGGAAAAAACCTAAGTTGTAGGATCAAGATGCGCTAGAGGGGGGGGGGTGATGAATAGCGTTCATTTTAAAAACAAAACTCGGAGATAGGCAGCAGAATAAAGACACAACAAAATAATTGCAAACACCAAGAGTTACTTGGATTGGAGCCTATCACGACTCCTACTCCAAGGCCTATACGTGAGAGTGCTTTCGATGGGCAATCACTAATCAATTGAAAGAAGTACAAGTACAATGATTACAAGTAATTATAAAACTTAAAGCATACTAATGACTCAGAAATAAAGATCTTTAGCATGGTGGTCGTCGAGGCAATTTTTGAGCATCGAGGAAGCGTTTTCATAGTAGTGCTAAGAAGCAAAAGTTGCTTGGAATGTTGTTGTTGTGCATCTAGTCGAGACCGCCTTATATAGGTTGTTGAAGGTGCCTTTAAGATCTATGGAAGGTGCCTCCAGCTTGAATTCTATCCTCGCAGATTTGGTCGTCGATAAAATTCGCTTTCTACGAATTCTATTTGTCCGAAGGTGCCTTAAAGGTCCATGTAAAACACCTTCCATCCAGCATCCAAGGCGCCTTCAAGCTCCTTGATGGCACCTTCGCACCTTGCTATGTGAGGCCTTCGACCAAGGCACTCGAGGCGCCTCCAATAGGCCCGAAGGCGCCTCAGACATTGCTCATTTGAGCTCTTCCTTGTGAAACTCCCTTCTTGCAAGGCATATTAGTCTACAAATAAAGTATATCCTATAAAATAAAGTTAGCACAATAAAATATGAATAATAAATTATTTTGACAGTCTCCGGACTGTTCAATTCTAACTTTGAGTTTCGTTGAAACTCTAGGTCGAACAGACACCTACTGTTCTCTTTTCGGGGAATTTGTCCCCACTTACTCCTCTCAGGAGAGTTTACTTTTTGTCAGACCAGTTCTCCAGACCGACTGGACTTTTGCTCAGCACTCGAGACTTTAGGACTTTCCCGTTGGACGCCCGATCTCTAACTCGTCCAGTCTTTCACCTGGTCCGCGACTACCAGGATTTTCACCTAGAGTCCTCAACTCTAGGATTTCTCCCAAAGTCCTCGACCTGCCAAGACTTTCCAAGTAGGGTTACCACCCCCTATGACCTAGAGTTTCACCTTTTAGGATTTTCCACCTGCCTAACTACAACTAGGACTTTTACCTAAGAACACTTAGGACTTTCCTGCAAGCTCATTCAGAGTTGTTGACAACAAGCAACCTTAACTTGAATCCTTTGTCATTATCAAAACATAGGTTCGATCATCTGATGCTTCTCACACTGACAATCTCTGCCTTTTTGATTATGGTAGCACAATTCAAAGTTAAGTCAAATATATATCAATAAGTATGAAAGAAAATGTAATTTAATTTGATTTGTTAGCTCCCCCTTAAGTTTCTCCCTAATTTTCTCTTAGTTCCCCTTTAATTTTATGTTTTTCTTAACTTTAGTTTCTCTCCTCCTTTGACATATATCAAAAACACTTTCGAGCGAGTTGAAAATACTTTTAAACAGACTAAGATTTTGAAAGTTTTGAAAAAACACTGAGTTTTGAAGAATAAAACACATAGTCTATATTAAGCTTTATAACACTTAGCTTAAAAAGATTTTGATAAAAGCTTAGTTAAGTAATTATCTTTAAAAAGATGGAGAAGCTTAGTTTGAACTTTTTCAAAGAAGAGAGAAACAATTTTGAAATTAAGAAACTTTAACTTTTCAAAAAGGAGTTTTAATTTTAAAAAAAACTTTAACTTTTCAAGGAAAAGATAAATAATTTTGAAATTAAAAAACTTTAACTTTTAAAAAAATGAGTTTTAACTTAAAAAAAAACTTTAACCTTTTTTTTTAAAAAAATTTTCACTCCCCCTGGATTAATGCCAAAAAAAATTTTAGTGTCTTAGAGTCCAAGCATGAGTATTTAAAAAAACTTCAACATAAACATCTTCCTTTCCTAACAAAATGTTAACCATTAGCTACTAGCTGTTTTACCATGAGGTAGTAACTTTCACTTGGTTAGTTAAATTAAGTAAGTGTTCTAGTTAGTTTGACTAAGCATGCATAACTTAACTTAATTAATTTGATTTTGGTATTTATTGTCTAGATTTATATCGATGTACAGACATAAGCATTTTGAAGTCCAGGTCTATGCATTTCACGCCATTCTAAGTGTTTTCATACATAAGCACGGTAATCATAGTGTGCTTGTGAGATACTCTGGCTGAAACCTGGGGGTACATGCTTTCTAGGGGAAAGTCCTAAACTATTTCTAAACTTTGAAAATACTAGTAAAATTGGGAGTTTTGAAAATAATTTTCCCAGAATTTTAAAACATGGTTTTGAAAAAACTTAATAAAAGGAGTGATTTTGAAAAACTTTAAAATCTATTCTACTGTGCACGTACCTAATTGTCTTCTAAGTATGTTGAACTCAAGTTTAGGTAAGGGTTTTGTGAAAATATTTGCTAAGTTTGATTTGGATTCAACGTAGTCAAGTATAATATCACCCCCAGCTACATGATCCCTTACAAAGTGATGCTTAACTTCTATGTGTTTAGTCCTTGAGTGGTGTTTGAATTTTTTATTAAGTTTATTGAACTTATGTTATCAATTACGATTTTTGTATTTTTATATTCTAGTTGATAATCTTTTAAAGTATGCATCATCCATAATAGTTGAGATGCACATTCCCCCATGGCTATGTATTCTGCTTCAGTAGTGGATAAGGCAACACAGTGTTACTTTCTGCTGGACCAAATTACTAAGCACTGACCTAGAAGTTGGTAGCAAACACTTGTACTTTTTCTATCTAGTTTGCACCCAACATAGTCTTAATCAGAATACCCAACTAGGTTAAACGTGCTAGTCCTAGGGTACCAAAGTCCTATATTTAGGGTTCTCTTAATGTATCTAAGTATTCTTTTTATATTGGTTAAGTATGATTCTTTTGCACATGATTGGTACCTATCACATATACCTACTACAAATAAAATATCAGGTCGACTTGCAGTTAGGTATAATAGACTTCCTATTGCACTCCTATAATATTTTAAATCTACAGGTTTTCCTTCTAAGTCAGAGTCAATTTTAATATTAGTTGTCATTGGGGTATTTATATTTTTAGAATTTTTCATTCCAAATTTCTTAATTAACTCCTTCGCATATTTAGTTTGAAAAATATAAATTCCTTCTTTTGTTTGTTTCATCTGTAAACCTAAGATAAAAATTAAGTTCTCCTACTAGGCTTATTTCAAATTCATTTTCTATTACTTTAGTAAATTCTTTTAGGAATTTAGTATTTGTTGAGCCAAAGATGATGTCATTTATATAAATTTGAGCTATAAAGATATCTTTTTCTAAGGTTTTAACAAATAGAGTTTGGTCTATTTGACCTTGGTTAAATCCCTTAGATATTAGGTATGTTGAAAGACGTTCATACTAAGCCATAGGTGTTTGTTTCAGTCCATATAAAGCTTTCTTTAACCTAAAGAATGGTTTGAGTGGTCTAAGTGTTCAAATCCTGGGGGTTGATTTACATAAACTTCTAATTTGATGAATCCATTTAGGAATGCGAATTTTACATCCATTTGATATAACTTAAATACTTTATGTGCTGCATATGCTAGCAACATCCTTATGGATTTTGTTGGGGTCGAAATGTAGCTAGAGGGGGGTAAATAGCTCATCGCGCTCGTCGTCGCTTGCTTCATCAATGATGATGTGCAGCGGAATACTCTCAAAGCAAGCTCCAATGCTAACAAAGTAGATTTACTTGGTATCCACCTCAAGATGAGGTGACTAATCCAAGGATCCACACATGACACACACTCTCCACTATGAAAACACTCCTTTACGGTAACTACCGAAGGCGGAGAAGCCTGTACAGGACTCACACACAAAGATACAGAAGAACAAAATACAAGCTAATACAATAGTAAACCTTACAAGATTTACACGGTAGAAACCCTAGCTTGCCTTTCTTCTTGCGTGTTGTTGCCTCTTGAACCTTAGAAGTGCACCAGCACTTGTTTCCAAGAGCCTCCAAGACCTGGCTGTGAGCTATGGAGAAGATGCTATGAAGATCGGAGATGAATCACAGCGCAGTAGAATAAATTCTACTGGAGAAGAATGCTCGCCAACGGATATAACCTGCGCCAACGGTTGAATCCCAAAATATTGGATTGCTCCTAATTGATTGGGGAGACTTTGGATCGATCGTCCGATTGATCCAGAGTGCCTCTGTGCTCTATAGAAATCACCTGGATCGATTGGCCGATCAATCCAGGACTTATCGCGCGAAATCCCAGCTCCCAATCGATCAACCGATCGATTGGGGGCTCCCAATCGATTGGTCGATCGATCGGGAGTCATTCTGTGCGATCGTGAACCTTCCCCAATCGATTCACTGATCGATTGGGAGAGAGTTTTGTCGCGGGCTTAGTCCAATCGATCATCCGATTGATTGGGCATGAGCCAATCGATCGGTTGATCGACTCAGCCCATGTTTGACTTGCCCACTCATGTCCAAAGTCCCCTAGAACCAACATCCGATCAACCATGACCTGTTGGTACATCATGCCTAGCATCTAGTCATCCTTGACCTGCTAGAACCTCCTCACCAAGTGTCCGGTCAATCCCTTTGACCCACTTGGACTTTTCTCCTAGTGCCAAGTATCCAGTCGATCCTTTGACCTACTTGGACTTCTCAATACTAGGTGTCCGGTCAACCCTGACCCACCTGGATTTCCACGTGCCTGGCTTCACTCACCAGGACTTCTATTCTACCTAGCTTCACTCACTAGGACTTCCCATCTGTCTGACTTCACTCACAAGGGCTTTCCATCTGCCTGACTTCACTCACCAGGACTTTCCTTCTACCTAGCTTCACTCACCAGGACTTTCCATCTGCCTGGCTTCACTCACCAGGACTTTCCTTCTACCTAACTTAACCTGATTTGTCATTCATCAAAACCTGAGTTAGACCGTTAGTGCTAACCGCACCAACAATCTCCCCCTTTTTGATGGAATGACAACCTGGTTAAGTTAGTGAAAAATATGCGAAAAAAACTTTTCGGAATGATTTTTAAGGTTTAAGTTAGTTTTTAAATTTGACATTTGTTGCTCTAACTTAACCACATATCCCTCCCCCTTTGGCATTCATCAAATAAGGATATAAGTCAAGTAATTTCGGAATGCAGACATAGTAAAACTTGCAAAAAAATGTTAAGGTAACTTGGGAGAGTTTAAATAGTAATTTAGCTTTTGTTTCTTGACTTTTGTAAAATAACTAAGTTTTGAAAATAGCTAATTTAGCAACATAACTTAGTATTTAGTACATTTTGAGTAATTTTGAAAGATAATATCTGTAAAATTAATTAACTTTGCAAACTTAAGAGAAATTTTTTAAAAGCTAATTTTCAAGCTTAAGTTTAGGAACGCTAAATTTAGATATTCTAATTTCCAAACATAGGGTTATAAGTTACAAATTTTAAGATCAAATTTTCAAAGTAAGTTTCAACTTTTAAAACACTTTTCAAACATGTGTTTTTAAAAACAAAATTTAAAGGTTTAAATTTTCAAAATATGTTTCAACTTTGAAACACTTTTCAACCATGAGTTTTCAAAATCAAAGTTTCAAGACTGAGTTTGAATAAATTTACTTTTCAAGACTAAATTTTAGGTGCTAAGTGTTGATTTAATCCTCCCCTAAACCTAATATAAAATTTTAAAAAAATTGCTCAATTTTTGTTTTAAATTGAGGTAGGATTTTCTAAAGAAATTTTAAAGAGAAATTTAAAAATTCTAAGAAATTAAAAAAAACTTAGGGGAATATTTTTTTTAAGTAAATATAAAAAGATGTGAACCTCCCCTTGAATTTGATACTCTTTTAATTTATTACTTTTCCTTAATTTATTAATCCTCCTTATTTTATTACTCCCCCTTAATATAATGCTAAGGTTTGGGTGTGTTAAATTTCAAAGCTCTAACACATTTGTCTAATTTAGTAACACTTATATTATTATCTCTGTATCCTTGGTATAATTGTTTATTTGAGTTTGATTAATCAATTATTCTAAAATTAATTAATTTTAGATTCAGGTCCTTAAACTTTAGTTTAAGGTTAAATAAAATAACCTCACCCTTCGTCAATGCCCTGCTATTTCTCAGCGCTTGTACATTAGTACAAATGTGCAAAACACATCCGGTATCTAATACCCACAATGAAGAAATAGAGAGGTTGACTTCTATAACATGTATACCTGAAGTAGAAATCTTATTTCTCTTCTTCTTAAGATCTTCCAGGTATTCTTTGGAGTTCCTCTTCCAGTGCCTTGCTTGTCTTTGATATTGGTGACAAAGATGTTCAACCATATCGTAAGCGCCCATCAACTCATGTTGCTTCTGAAGCTCAGAGTTCATGGTCGCGAGCATAAGACAGGACACATCTAATGCGTCATCTTGATGCTTCTTGTAAGCATCTCGGTCTGCTCGCGTGACAGTGGCAGGAGGAGCCTCTGGAATGGGCTGCTCCAGAACGTACAGTTTACATTCTTGGGTGAGAAAATTTGCTCCGTTGAACTTGTCCTTCTTAAGGACAGAACGCAGAGAGAAGATGTTCGTGTTTGACGTCATGGCAATTCTACAACAGAAATAAATGCAGAAATAAGTATCATATTATTAATCATTTAATTAGGCCTTTAACTAAATGATGCTCCCACTGAATTTTATAATTCATGTGGGACAAGATCCACATCATACTAACCCTTGAGTTAGCTTTGGCTAATACGCCCAAGACTTAGTATGATCGGTAGGTAACGATTACCAATTACATCTCTATGCAACTCTTGTTTATAGGTTCAATATCTGCATTTATATTAAAACTCGAGTTATCTTTGGCTAATATGCCTGAGAGTTAATATATTTGTGATTTTGACCTATCTTTCCAACCGTTGGAAGAATGCCTATTGTTATACTCGATCCAACCGAGTTAACTAGGAATACTCAATCTAATTGAGTTGTACTCACCCATGTGTTGATAGGCAGAACCAAGATTGTCCCTCCGTACCCTACCAAGATAGTATGTGTTGCTCTGCTTTGGCAGATTCAACAACAACATGCGATCGAGGTAGTGGTAGGTATCACGGCATGGTAGGCATTACGAGTTGACGTGATTTAGATCTAATATAAACGATGATGCGTATCATATACTCGATAGATCTAATCTAATCGAAGGGTGCATCATGTGCACGACTTATATCTAATCTAATCGTAAGGCACTAATTAATTACTTAATTAACTAGCATGCATCACATACACACAAAACAATTAATTAAATAATTAATCAAATAATTTTGTGATTATGTCATGGCCCTACTACGATCTTCTCAAGCCAATGAGAAGATCGTATGGTTAACCTAAGGTCAACAGCTTCTCAAGCTCCTTCCTTTGACCACCTCGTGTTGCTCGCGCCCTCCTCGTAACTCCTTCTCGAGTGGACCTTCCACCGCTTCAAAATTTACATTACATTTTGAAACTTGAGTTACATTCAAGTCTAAATCTAATTTACAACAAGAATAAAAAGAAAGGCATGACGCGCAGGTCGCGAAAAATAAAAACATACAACACGCACATCACATCACGGCATGCAGGCCGTATTATGAATTACAACACGAATTATCCAATCAAATTGGGTCTTTGGGCCATGACTATCACAAAAATAATATATAATTCAAAATTAAATATTTCTATAATTTTCTGTAATTTTTTCTATAATTTTTACAATTTTTACGAGTACAATTTCCCGGCGGTTCCGTTTAGCGGTTTTTGGGCGCAATCGCGGAACGAATCCCCTTGCGGGGCCAGGGGCAGCGCCCCTACCCGCGATCTAACCATCGTGAGGGTTCCATTGCGATCTAACAGCACCTTAGCCCGCTGTCCCAAAAAGTTTTGGGGCGAAACTTGACCGTTTTGGAAAAATCTTCCCGGTAGCGGAAGCCTACAAGCGCCGAAACACTTGTGCTTCGCTTCTACGAGAAAATTACCCATAAAAACTATAAAATCATGAATTTACAGAAAGTTTACAGATCTATATTTTTTCATAAAAATACGAATCTAAACTCGTACTCGCTTCGCACGTGGCTCTGATACCACTGTAGGATTTTTCGGGCCGCGATCGCGGAAACCCCGAATCACCCTAGCCAACGGATCTCGTGCGAAGAAAAATTCGAAAACATACGAGTGCGAGTTACAAAAATTCTAGATCTACATGATGAAGATCTTTACCCTTGTTGCGTATCCCGCTCGTCCTCGGTACGCCGGATCTCGAAGTTGTCAATATAGACAACTCTCTACACGTATCCACACGAACACACTAGGTGGAGGTGACCAAAAAACCAAGGTGTGCTAGCACCTATGTGGTTCGGCCAAGGAAGGAGGAGAGGGAGAGCTTGAGAGGAAGAAGATGTAAAATTCCACACTTGAATGAATGTTACACTTGCAAAAATGAAACTCTTTTCATCTAATTAAGTGGTTTGTAACCTCCATGGGATACCAAGAGTCACAACTCTTGGTAACTCCCATGAGGTGGCACTTCACTTAAGTAACCATGATGATGTGGAGCATCATCATTGGTCCACTTAATGCCAACCCACCAATGAGGTGGCATAAAGTCAAGTCAAACTTGACTCTTCATCTTCCTCTCAAGTCAAGTCAAACTTGACTTAATCTCTCTCATGGTTGATCTAATCCAACCATTTAATTCAAGTTAATTTAATATAATGAATCTAATTCATTTAATTAAATTGATTCAATGAGTCATAATCTAAATTAGACTCATTGAACACATGAATCAACTTGAGTCCAACTCAATTAGCCCAATTAGGATTACTCTTAATCCAATTTGATTCATCAAATGAATCTAATCCTCTTGGTTCATCGTATGAACCTAATATCCATCCACTTGTTCTTTGTGTGTGACCCAATAGGTTCTTGTAACGTTGGCAATGCCCCTAAACTCATTTAGAAACATAAGTAATGAGCGGTATCTAGCAATACATCATTACTACCCAAGTTACAAGAATGTTGAGATCCAACATCACCTTGTGACTACTAATTGTGACTCCTCACAATATATGACAAGTGCCCTTCTATCCTAGACATCTAGATTGATCAATGTGAGGCATAGATCGTGTCATCCTCTAATCAATCTAAATCTTGAACACCAAGTAGACTCACTCAATCAAATGAGCTCAATATCTCATATTGACTCATTTGGGCATGGCCATGCACTTCGTGGTCTCACTCTATCAAGAATACCGATGTCTCTCCCGTCATATAGGAGGGATAGATCCCATATACATCACTCACATCCCTCCGCATAATTTGTTACATACCCAGTAATCGCCTTTATAGTCCACCCAGTTACGGGTGAAGTTTGACGAAACCAAAGTACATAACTCCTTATGTAGGGAACCATGGTGACTTCAGGTCTAAGGACTAGTAGTCATACTAATAGACACATGAGAAAGTATATGACACTCATATAACGATCCATGATACTTTCTCATGGCGGGTCATTCAGTATACATTCTCCAATGCATACCCATGTGTCAACTTGATATCTCTATATCCATGACTTGTGAGATCAAGTCATCGAGTTGACCTACATGCTAGTCTTATTGCATTAACATTGTCCCTGAATGTTAATACTCGACTAGGAATGATTAAGAGTAGTGTTCCCTATATCATCTTACTATCGGTTCAACTAACCGATTGATATAGGTGAGAACCTTCTACTCAAGGACGTTATTATACTTAGTTTATTTGGCACCAATACAAGTAAGTATAATAACCAAAAACCAAATGCCTTTATTTATATAGAATATGATACAACAAGTCCAAAATACAATCATCAAATGATTGGCTCTAGGACTCTAGCTAACAATCTCCCACTAGCACTAGTGCCAATCAGTGTAGGCTCTAAGCCCAAATGACCTAGTGTGACCATCATGCTTCCTCTGTGCCAAAGCCTTGGTCAAGGGATCTGCGATGTTAGCCTCTGTAGGTACTCTGCAAATCTTCACATCTCCTCTCTCGATGATCTCTCGAATGAGATGGAAGTGCCGTAGTATGTGTTTGGTCCGCTGGTGTGAGCGAGGTTCCTTCGCCTGTGCTATAGCTCCATTGTTGTCACAATAGAGCTCAATAGGGTCAGCAATGCTAGGAGCCACCCCAAGTTCAGTGATGAACTTGCGAATCCAAACTGCCTCCTTTGCTGCCTCTGATGCAGCAATATACTCGGTCTCTGTCGTAGAATCAACTACTGTGTCTTGCTTCGAACTCTTCCTGCTCACAACACCACCATTAATGCAAAACACGAACCCTGATAGTCATCACGGTCTGGAAGCTAGCATCACTGTAACACTTTACAGCTAGCTCATCATTGCCTCCATATATCAAGAAATATTCTTTAGTCCTTCTTAAGTACTTAAGAATATTCTTGATTGCTATCCAGTGACTTTCACCTGGATCTGACTGGTATCTGCTCGTCATGCTCAAAGCATACGAGACATCAGGTCGAGTACATAGCATGACATACATGATCGATCCTATGGCTGAGGCATAAGGGATCTGATCCATGCGGTCTCTCTCCTCTCTAGAAGAGGGACCTTGAGTCTTCGAAAGACTCACGCCATGTGACATCGGCAGAAATCCCTTTTTGGAGTTCTGCATGGCAAACCGAAGGAGTACCTTGTCAATGTATGTACTCTGACTTAGGCCAAGCAACCTCTTAGATCTATCTCTATAGATCTGTATCCCTAGAATGTGGGATGCCTCACCTAAGTCCTTCATTGAGAAGCAACTCCCTAGCCAGGTCTTGACAGACTGAAGCATAGGGATGTCCTTCCCAATGAGCAGTATGTCATCCACATTCAATATGAGGAAGACAACTATGTCCCCTACAACCTTCTTGTAGACACAAGGTTCATCTTCATTCTTGATGAAACCAAACTGTTTGATTGCATCATCGAATCGAAGATTCTAGCTCCGAGAAGCTTGCTTTAGTCTATAAATGGACCTATGCAGCTTGCATACTCTGCTAGTATGCTGTGGATCTACAAAACTCTCAGGTTGTGTCATGTACACATCCTTGAGTAGGTTTCCATTCAGAAACGCGGTTTTGACGTCCATCTGTCAGATCTCGTAATCGTGGTAAGCTGCAATAGCAAGCATGATCCGAATGGACTTAAACATCGCTACTAGAGAAAAGGTTTCATCATAGTCAATACCATGAATCTGCTTGAAACCTTTAGCTACCAAGCGACCTTTATATATAAGTCCATCCATGTCAGTCTTTCTCTTAAAGACCCACTTACACCCTATGGGTTTTACCCCTTCAGGTGGATCAACCAAAGTCCATACTTGGTTGGTGTACATGGATTCCATTTCGGATCTCATGGCCTTTAACCATTTCTCGGAATCTGGTCTCATCATAGATTTCCTGATAGGTGGTAGGCTCATCCTCTATGAGCACAATGTCATCATCGTCAGACAAGAGAAATGAGTATCTCTCAGGCTGACGACGTACCCTATCAGACCTGCGAATAGGTATGTCTACTTGAACTGGTTGTTCCTCAACTCCTTGTGGAACAACATCATCCACAAAACTTTGCGGTTCCAGTTCAATTTCCATCGAGGCATCAGTGCTATTGTTCGCATCTTGAACTTCTTCAAGATTGAGCGCGCTCCCACTAGTCTTTCTAGAAACAAAGTCCTTTTCTAGAAAGACCCCAGTCTTTGCCACAACTACCTTGTGCTGACTGGGAATGTAGAAGTAATATCCCTTAGTTTCCTTAGGATATCCAATAAAGTAGCACTTGTCGGATTTGGGTCCTAACTTGTCTGAGACTTGACGTCTAACGTAAGCCTCACAACCCCAAATCCTCATGAAAGACACCTGGGCATCTCTCCCAGTCCATATCCTATATGGTGTCTTTATCACGGCCTTGGATGAAACTCGGTTGAGTATAAAAACTGCCGTGTCTAGAGCATAACCCCAAAGGTATGTCGGAAGATCTTCATGACTCATCATAGATCGCACCATATCTAATAGGGTATGATTCCTCCTTTCAGATACACCATTCCACTGTGGTGTTCCAGGAGGAGTGAGTTGGGATAGAATCCCACACTCAGCTAGGTAGTCACGGAACTCATGGCTAAGGTATTCTCCACCTCGATCGGATCAAAGTATCTTAATACTCTTGCCAAGCTGGTTCTGTACTTCATTCTAGAATTCTTTGAACTTTTTAAAGGATTCTGACTTATGTGTCATCAAGTACACATAACCATATCTACTGAAGTCATCAGTAAATGTGATGAAGTACCTATAACCGCCTCTAGCAGCGACATTGAAAGGGCCACATACATCACTATGTATGAGTCCTAACAAATCAGTCGCTCTTTCGCTGTGCTCACTAAAGGGAGTTTTGGTCATCTTGCCTCGTAGGCATGACTCGCATATCTCATATGATTCTAAATCAAATGAGTCCAGCAAACCATCCTTATGGAGCTGGGATAAGCGCTTGACATTTATATCACCTAAGCGACAGTGCCAGAGATAGGTTTGGTTCAGGTCATTTGACTTGAACCTCTTGGTATTTATGTTATAGATAGGGCTCTCAAGGTCTAGAATATAGAGTCCATTCATCAGAGGTGCACTACAATAAAACATATCGTTTAAATAGACGGAACAACATTTTTTCTTTATTATAAACGAAAATCCTTTCTTGTCCTAACAAGAAACTGAAATTATGTTCTTAGTCAAGGCAGACACATAACAACAATCATCTAATTCTAGTACAAGCCCAGAGGGCAGAGATAGATGGTAAGTTCCTACAGCAATAGCAGCAACTCGTGCTCCATTGCCTATTCGTAGGTCTATCTCACCCTTCGTCAATGCCCTGCTATTTCTCAGCGCTTGTACATTAGTACAAATGTGCGAAGCACATCCGGTATCTAATACCCACGATGAAGAAAAGAGAGGTTGACTTCTATAACATGTATACCTGAAGTAGAAATCTTATTTCTCTTCTTCTTAAGATCTTCCAGGTATTCTTTGGAGTTCCTCTTCCAGTGCCTTGTTTGTCCTTGATATAGGTGACAAAGATGTTCAACCATATCGTAAGCGCCCATTAACTCATGTTGCTTCTGAAGCTCAGAGTTCATGGTCGCGAGCATAAGACAGGACACATCTAATGCGTCATCTTGATGCTTCTTGTAAGCATCTCGATCTGCTCGCGTGACAGTGGCAGGAGGAGCCTCCGGAATGGGCTGCTCCAGAACGTACAGTTTACATTCTTGGGTGAGAACTATTCTCAGATTCCTGTACCAGTTCAGGAAATTTGCTCCGTTGAGCTTGCCCTTCTAAAGGACAGAACGCAGAGAGAAGATGTTCGTGTTTGACTTCATGGCAATTATACAACAGAAATAAATGCAGAAATAAGTATCATATTCTTAATCATTTAATTAGGCCTTTAACTAAATGATGCTCCCACTGAATTCTATAATTCATGTGGGACAAGATCCACATCATACTAACCCTTGAGTTAGCTTTGGCTAATACGCCCAAGACTTAGTATGATCGATAGGTAACGATTACCAATTACATCTCTATGCAACTCTTGTTTATAGGTTCAATATCCGCATTTATATTAAAACTCGAGTTAGCTGTGGCTAATACGCCCGAGAGTTAATATATATGTGATTTTGACCTATCTTTCCAACCGTTGGAAGAATGCCTATAGCTATACTCGATCCAACCGAGTTAACTAGGAATACTCAATCTAATTGAGTTGTACTCACCCATGCGTTGATAGGAGGGACCAAGATTGTCCCTCCGTACCCTACCAAGACGTGATTTAGATCTAATATAAACGATGATGCGTATCATATACTCGATAGATCTAATCTAATCGAAGGGTGCATCATGTGCACGACTTAGATCTAATCTAATCGTAAGGCACTAATTAATTACTTAATTAACTAGCATGCATCACATACACACAAAACAATTAATTAAATAATTAATCAAATAATTTTGTGATTATGTCATGGCCCTAATACGATCTTCTCAAGCCAATGAGAAGATCGGATGGTCAACCTAAGGTCAACAGCTTCTCAAGCTCCTTCCTTTGACCACCTCGTGTTGCTCGCGCCCTCCTCGTAACTCCGTCTCTAGTGGACCTTCCACCGCTTCAAAATTTACATTACATTTTGAAACTCGAGTTACATTTGAGTCTAAATCTAATTTACAACAAGAATAAAAAGAAATGCACGACGCGCAGGTCGCGAAAAATAAAAACATACAACACGCACATCACATCACGGCACGCAGGCCGTATTATGAATTACAACACGAATTATCCAATCAAATTGGGTCTTTGGGCCATGACTATCATAAAAATAATATATAATTCAAAATTATGTATTTCTATAATTTTTTGTAATTTTTTCTATAATTTTTACAATTTTTACGAGTACAATTTCCCGGCGGTTCTGTTTAGCGGTTTTCGGGCGCAATCGCGGAACGAATCCCCTTGCGGGGCCAGGGGCAGCACCCCTACCCGCGATCTAACCATCGCGAGGGTTCCATTGCGATCTAACAGCACCTTAGCCAGCTGTCCCAAAAATTTTTGGGGCGAAACTTGGCCGTTTTGGAAAAATCTTCCCGGTAGCGGAAGCCAACAAGCGCCGAAACACTTGTGCTTCGCTTCTACGAGAAAATTACCCATAAAAACTATAAAAACATGAATTTACAGAAAGTTTACAGATCTATATTTTTCATAAAATTACGAATCTAAACTCGTACTCGCTTCGCACGTGGCTCTGATACCACTGTTGGATTTTTCGGGCCGCGAAAACCGTTTTTTCGCGTCGCGGAAACCCCGAATCACCCTAGCCAACGGATCTCGTGCGAAGAAAAATTCGAAAACATACGAGTACGAGTTACAAAACTTCTAGATCTACATGATGAAGATCTTTACCCTTGTTGCGTGCCCTTTTGCGTATCCCGCTCGTCCTCGGTACGCCGGATCTCGAAGTTGTCAATGTAGACAACTCTCTACACATATCCACACGAACACACTAGGTGGAGGTGACCAAAAAACCAAGGTGTGCTAGCACCTATGTGGTTCGGCCAAGGAAGGAGGAGAGGGAGAGCTTGAGAGGAAGAAGATGTAAAATTCCACACTTGAATGAATGTTACACTTGCAAAAATGAAACTCTTTTCATCTAATTAAGTGGTTTGTAACCTCCATGGGATACCAAGAGTCACAACTCTTGGTAACTCCCATGAGGTGGCACTTCACTTAAGTAACCATGATGATGTGGAGCATCATCATTGGTCCACTTAATGCCAACCCACCAATGAGGTGGCATAAAGTCAAGTCAAACTTGACTCTTCATCTTCCTCTCAAGTCAAGTCAAACTTGACTTAATCTCTCTCATGGTTGATCTAATCCAACCATTTAATTCAAGCCAATTTAATATAATGAATCTAATTCATTTAATTAAATTGATTCAATGAGTCATAATCTAAATTAGACTCATTGAACACATGAATCAACTTGAGTCCAACTCAATTAGCCCAATTAGGATTACTCTTAATCCAATTTGATTCATCAAATGAATCTAATCCTCTTGGTTCATCATATAAACCTAATATCCATCAACTTGTTCTTTGTGTGTGACTCAATAGGTTCTTGTAACGTTGGCAATGCCCCTAAACTCATTTAGAAACATAAGTAATGAGCGGTATCTAGCAATACATCATTACTACCCAAGTTACAAGAATGTTGAGATCCAACATCACCTTGTGACTACTAATTGTGACTCCTCACAATATATGACAAGTGTCCTTCTATCCTAGACATCTAGATTGATCAATGTGAGACATAGATCGTGTCATCCTCTAATCAATCTAAATCTTGAACTCCAAGTAGACTCACTCAATCAAATGAGCTCAATATCTCATATTGACTCATTTGGGCATGGCCATGCACTTCGTGGTCTCACTCTATCAAAAATACCGATGTCTCTCCCGTCATATAGGAGGGATAGATCCCATTTACATCACTCACATCCCTCCGCATAATTTGTTACATACCCATTAATCGCCTTTATAGTCCACCCAGTTACGGGTGACGTTTGACGAAACCAAAGTACATAACTCCTTATGTAGGGAACCATGATGACTTCAGGTCTAAGGACTAGTAGTCATACTAATAGCCACATGGAAAGTATATGACACTCATATAACGATCCATGATACTTTCTCATGGCGGGTCATTCAGTATACATTCTCCAATGCATACCCATGTGTCAACTTGATATCTCTATATCCATGACTTGTGAGATCAAGTCATCGAGTTGACCTACATTCTAGTCTTATTGCATTAACATTGTCCCTGAATGTTAATACTCGACTAGGAATGATTAAGAGTAGTGTTCCCTATATCATCTCACTATCGGTTCAACTAACCGATTGATATAGGTGAGAACCTTCTACTCAAGGACGTTATTATACTTAGTTTATTTGGCACAAATACAAATAAGTATAATAACCAAAAACCAAATGCCTTTATTTATATAGAATATGATACAACAAGTCCAAAATACAATCATCAAATAATTGGCTCTAGGGCTCTAGCTAACAATTTTAATATTTTTAATCTGGTTAAATCTAGGTTCTAATCAAATCAACCTTAGTTCTCAAATAAGGTTAGACTTAAACAATTACTTGATTAAGTTTAAAGTCAAAATTTTAAGTTTTAAGTTTTATCTTAGGTATAAATTTAAAGTTTTAATTCCAAGTTATAATTTAAGTAGTTTTAAATTTATGTTTTAAAATTTTAATTAACTTAAGTGTCTTAGTTTTAACATGACTTTAAAATGATGATTAAAATAATTTATAGAAGAAAATTTCAAAATAAATTTTTAAAAGAATGTTTATTTTAACGAATTTTAAAATGATTTTAAATAATTTTTGATAGTTTTTAAATTAATTTTTAAAAGAATTTTTAAAATGAGTTTTAAAAGTTAAAAATAAAAAGTATTTTTAAAATGATTTGTATAAGTTTTTAAAATAATTTTTAAATGAATTTTTCAAATAGTTTTTAAAGAGTTTTTAAACTAATTTTTAAATAATTTTTCAAATAGTTTTTAAAGAATTTTTAAAATATTTTTTTTAAAAAAAATTTAAAATAATTTTTAAAATAATTTTTAAAGAATTTTTAAAATAATTTTAAAAGAATTTATAAAGAATTTTTAAAGAATTTTTAAAATGGTTTAAAAATAATTATTAAAATAATTTTTAAAAAATTTTAAAATATTTTTTAAAAATATTTTAAAATAATTTTTAAAGAATTTTTAAAATAATTTTTAAAGAATTTTTAAAATAATTTTTAAATAATTTTTAAAATGGCTTTAAAAGAAGTTTTAAATAATTTTTTAAAGAATTTTTCAAACAATTTTAAAGAATTTTTAAACTAATTTTTGAATAATTTTTCAAATAGTTTTTAAAAAATTTGTAAAATAATTTTTTATAAAATTTTTAAAATAATTTTTAAAGAATTTTTAAACTAATTTTTAAAGAATTTTTAAAATAATTTTTAAAGAATCTTTAAAATAATTTTAAAAGAATTTTAAAACAATTTTTTAAATTATTTTAAAAATAATTTTTAAGGAATTTTTAAAATAATTTTTAAAGAATTTTTAAAATGGTTTTTAATGAATTTTTAAAATAATTTTTATAGAATTTTTAAAATAATATTTTTTTAAATTAAAATAATAATTTTTAATTTAAAAATTTTTAAAATAATTTATTAAGTTAAAAATTTTTAAAATAATTTTTTAGTTAAAATAATTTATTAAGTTAAAATAATTTTTAAATTAAAAAAGTTTAAGTTTAATTTTTAAAATAATTTTTAAGATTAATTCTTAAAATAATTTTTTTTGGTTTGAAAAAAATTAAGTTTAATTTAAATTTAATTTAATTTTAATTTTAATTTTAGTTTAATTGAATTTAATTTAATTGAATTGAATTTAATTTAATTTAATTTTAATTTAATTTAATTTTAATTTAATTTAATTTTAATTTCTTAGTCATCTTACCCGATCTATGTTTTCGTTCAGGGAATCCTATAATTTTGTGAGATGAATTATATTTAATTTTAGAGTTTGTTTTTAACTTGTGTTAGATTCAGGTTTAGCTTTGGGTTCAACAAATATGCATTCTCTGGATAAACTTTTGGGCTATGGTGAGTCACTCGGACATCATTAAAGTAACCATGCCTTCGAGGTTTTCCAAATAGTCCTATCCACTGGACTTAGTACAAAACCTTGGTCTAACTGGTTGTGATTCATAAAGGGTAGCTTCGGTCAGTTCCACTTAGCCAAATGCACCAGGTCGAAGCCATATCTTCCTAGACATGCATAGATTAAGCTTCCCTAACATACTATCATCCAATATTTCACCAGTACCATTTTTCAAGTTAAACTTGAACCCTTTTTAACTAATCCTAATTACCCTGTCGGGTAGTGTAACGACTCGGCCCTCTTGGCCCATTTGGTGGCCCATTTGGTGACCTCTCATGTCGTCGACCGTCGACCCTTATGTCGTCGGCCCATTTGGCGGCCTCTAATGTCGTCGACCGACGACCCTTGGCCGTGTCATTACTCACTAGGACTTTCCACCCCTGGCAATGGATTTTTGCCTCTCCCAGGATTCGAACTCTAAACCTCCAGGCTTAAGTATTAGAGTTTATGAATCCTGGTAACCAAGTGAGATCATTTCACTTGGTTACCAGGATTCATAAACTCTAATACTTAAGCCTGGAGGTTTAGAATTCGAATCCTGGGAGAGGCAAAAATCACTGCCAGGATGGAAAGTCCTAGTGAGTAACGACACGGCCAAGGGTCGTCGGTCGACGACATGAGAGGTCGCCAAACATAAACGAACCGAATGGAACGCCAAAAGAGCCGGTCGTTACAATAAAAAGGCGCCTTTTTATTGTAACGACTCGACCATCTTTGCCCATTTGGCGACCTCTCATGTCGTCGACCGTCGGCCCTTATGTCGTCGGCCCATTTGGCGACCTCTAATGTCGTCGACCGACGACTCTTGGTCGTGCCGTTACTCACTAGGACTTTCGAGTGACGACGACTTTTGAGTTCACAGGAGTGCCAAGGAAGAAGACCCAGAAACTTCTCTCATCTCTAGCAGCTCACCAGATGTTAGCTAAAGGGTGTGCAGGTTTTCTTGCATACATAGTAAAGGCAGAAGAGCAGAAGGGACTCAAGCAGGAGGAGGTCCGGGTAGTCTGCGAGTATCCAGAAGTATTTCCAGAAGAGCTACCTGGACTACCTCCCAACAGAGAGATGGAATTTGAGATTGAATTGGTTCCTGGAACCGGTCCAATTTCAAAAGCCCCGTATCGAATGTCTCCAGTAGAGCTGAAGGAGTTACAAGAACAACTACAGGAGTTACTTGACAAATGCTTCATTCGCCCCAGTCACTCACCTTGGGGAGCTCCTGTGTTGTTTGTCAAGAAGAAAGATGGATCAATGCGGATGTGCATAGACTACAGAGCTTTGAACCAAGTGACAATCCAGAACAAGTACCCCGTTCCCAGGATCGATGACTTATTTGATCAATTAAGAGGAGCAACAGTGTTCTCAAAGATAGACCTACGCTTTGGGTACCATCAGCTGAAGGTGAAAGAAGGAGATATACCCAGAACGACGTTCAGGACCAGACAGATATGGACACTACGAGTTTGTGGGCATGCCTTTTGGAGTGACTAATGCACCTGCGGTCTTCATGGACTTAATGAACAGAGTGTTCAGAGAATATCTTGACAAATTTGTCATCGTATTCATCGACGACATTCTGGTCTATTTAAGGACCCCAGAGGAGCACGACACGCACTTGAGGATGGTACTGCAGACTCTGCAGCAAAAGCAGCTTTATGCTAAATTCTCAAAGTGCGAGTTCTGGTTAAATCAGGTGGCGTTTTTAGGTCACATTATTTCTAAAGAAGGTATTCAAGTGGATCCAGCCAAAGTGGAAGTGGTCAACAACTGGAGTAGACCCAAGAACGTCAGAGAGATCAGAAGCTTCCTTGGTTTAGCTGGGTACTACAGGAAGTTCGTGGAGGACTTTTCCAGGATAGCCTCTCCACTAACAGCCCTCACCAGAAAGAACAAGAGATTCGAATGGTCAGATAAATGTGAGCAGAGTTTCCAAGAGCTAAAGAAGAGATTGATCAGTGCTCCCATTCTGACTATTCCACAGAGCGGCAAGAGTTTCGACATCTACAGTGATGCTTCCAAAATGGGCTTAGGAGCTGTACTCATGCAAGAAGGAAAAGTCATAGCTTATGCTTTCAGACAACTCAAAGATTATGAGAAGAACTACCCTACTCATGATCTTGAGCTGGCAGCTGTGGTTTTTGCACTTAAACTCTGGCGACATTATTTGTATGGAGTTCAGTGTAGAATCTTCACAGATCATCAGAGTCTTAAGTACTTCTTCACTCAGAAGGACTTAAACATGAGACAACGCAGGTGGCTGGAGTTGGTCAAAGATTACAACTGTGAAATCCTCTACCACCCAGGCAAAGCTAACAAAGTGGCAGATGCACTCAGTAGAAAATCCAGTGCATCCCTGATGTCTTTGTCATCATTAGCCCTGCTACTACAGAAGGAGTTGTCAGATTTTGGACTTGAAATTATTGAAGGGCAACTCTCTGCATTGACATTAGAGTCCACATTGCTTGAGGAGATACAGAGAAAGCAAAGTGAAGATCCAGACATCCAGAAAATCAAGCAAGGGTTACAGAAAGAAGACAAATCAAAGTTTCGAGTAACAGATAGCGGGATTCTTTATCAGGGGAGTCGCATTTGCGTGCCCAATGATGAAGAACTGAGGAAGAAGATCTTAGAAGAAGCTCACAGCACACCATACTCCATGCATCCTGGTTCTTCCAAGATGTACCAAGATGTGAAACAGAGGTTCTGGTGGTCAGGACTCAAAAGAGACGTTGCTAAATATGTCAGTACCTGCTTGACATGCCAGAGGGTCAAAGCAGAACACCAGAGACCAGGAGGAGTTCTTCAGCCTCTTCCAATACCAGAATGGAAATGGGAAGATATATCCATGGACTTCATAACAGGTCTTCCAAGAACCACCAATGGATATGACGCAATATGGGTAATAGTAGACCGATTGACCAAGTCTACTCACTTCCTAGCCATCAAGGTGTCCCACTCTATAGAGCAGTTAGCCCAGCTATATGTTAAAGAGGTATTCAGACTTCATGGAGTTCCTAAATCTATTATTTCTGATAGAGATGGACGCTTCACCTCACACTTTTGGGAGTGCGTTCAGAATGCACTAGGCACCAAACTAAAGTTCAGCACAGCTTTCCATCCACAGACTGATGGACAGACAGAGCGAGTGAATCAGATTTTAGAAGATATGCTCAGAGCTTGTGCGCTGGATTTCAAGGGAAGTTGATGCAAGTATTTGTGCTTAGCTGAATTCGCCTACAACAATAGATATCAGGCCACCATCAAGATGGCACCTTATGAGGCACTGTATGGCAGGAAATGCAGATCACTCATATGCTGGCAAGAAGTAGGAGAGAGAAAAGAGATGGAAGTGGAGTTGTGCATTCAGACAGAGATGATAGACGAGACCACTCAGGCGATCCAGAAAATCAGACAGAGAATTGAGACTGCCTAGAGCAGACAGAAGAGTTATGCTGACACACGCCGTAGGCCATTGGAGTTTCAAGTAGGAGATTCAGTTTTCCTCAAGGTCGCTCCTATGAAGGGAGTGATGAGATTTGGCAAGAAGGGCAAATTAAGTCCTCGCTATGTGGGACCTTACCTGATCATAGAGAGGATTGGGAAAGTAGCTTACAGGCTGGACTTACCACAAGATATGTCAGCAATACACAATGTATTTCATGTCTCCGTGCTAAAGAAGTGTCTCCATGACCCGAGCCAAGTGGTTCAGCCTCAGTCAGTGCAGATCCAAGAGGATCTTAGTTATGAGAGCAGACCTACATAGATAGTGGACAGAGCAGTCAAGAGATTGAGAAACAAAGAAGTACCACTAGCGAAGGTCGTCTGGCAGAACCAGAAGCACGAGGAATCACTTGGGAGCGGGAGGACAGTATGAGACAAAAGTATCCAGAGCTATTCTAAGTTCGAGGACGAACTTTTTATAAGGTATGGGGGATTGTAACGACCCAATTTTCCCTATTTCGAGTTCCAAATGTGCATAAAAATATTTGGAAATGCTTTTAAAATATTCTAGAGATTTTTAGGAATTTTTAGAGTATTTTTACGTAATTTTTAGAGATCGTTTGATATTTTTACAAAACGAAAGAAAGTTGGCAAAAAAATTGTCAAAACCGAAGCTCGAACCCACGACCTCGGGTCGGACTGACCCAACCAGACACGGCCCAACCAGCTGAGCTACACGGGCTTTGTTAACTAGGTAGGGAATAAAATATATATAAGCCATAGTTGGAATCGAATTAAACCGAGGTTATAAAGGGTTAATTTCTTTCCCCGAACCCTAATTCTCTTCTTCCTCTTCGTGCGTCGGCGTCGCTGGTCCCGGGCAGAGATGCAGCGACTTTGGAGTTTCTCTCCGGCAGCCGGCGAAGGCTTCTTCTGGCGAACCTTGTGGACCCGAGTTCCTCCCGTCGAAGAGAGCCGCGGACATAACAAAAAGCGCCGAGATTTGAGCTCATCCGAACCCTAGACCTCCTTCCTCTTCTCGGTTGTAAGTCCTAGCAATCAAGGGTAAGTACTACTCACCTGCTGTAGGATTGTTTCGGAATTTCCTATTCATTTTGGTTCCGAATTTTTTTGTGAAGGTAGTGGAATTAGGGTTTGCTGCCATGTATTGCTTGTTCGGTTTCATTTGCTATGCCTTAGTTCCGAGAGGGATCTGTGTTGGTTGGCTGCAGACTTTGGGTTGCAGGAGAGGAGGATGTTAGGGATCTTAAACAGGTTCATACCATTTCTTGTTTTGTGCCATTCGGATGAAACAGAATAGGGGTTTGGGGTTGCCTTACCAGAAGAGTTAAGCAGTGAAATGATATTTATGCTTGTTTTAGCTTTACAGTAAGTTGAATCTGGTCTTATGCAAAGAAAATTAAATACAGAATTGAAAATTTTGCTTTCCTTCTTGCTATCAGTTGCTGCATAGACATTTTACCATAGTATTTTTGTTTTCGAATTCTTTGATATTCGAACAGCCCCTAATTCCAGCCTGTAGTTGTGTTTTAAGCATGCATTTAGCACTTAAATGTTGTATCTGTGTATGTATACCTGTTGCCCATAAATTCCAGCAAGTTTGCTTTCCTTTTGGTCGTGCAAATGGGCATAAATAACCCTTAATTATTAGTATGCAGTGCTGGTTTTTGCTTGCTACCTCCATGAACATGAACAGCCCTGCACGGTTTAGTTTTCCTTGCCACCTAATGAACATGCATAACTTAGTATACTAGTATGTTTGGGTAGATTGTTTGTTGCTGTTTTAAGGGCAAGAATAACCTTGTAATAACAATTCAAAGTTAGCTTATTTTGCCACCCTATCCAGCATTTTAGTGATTGACTTTGCTTTATTTTATAGCATGCCTAGAGAGTTCAGATTTGCTATCCTTTGCTTTATTTTATAACATGCTTAGAGAGTTCAGATTTGCTTTCCTTTGTATTATTTTTATATAGCATGCTTGGTTAGTTGTAATCCTATACTTGTTAGATATATCTACAGGATTCTAATAAGCTCTAATAAGGGATTATAAGAAGTATGAGTAAATAAAAAGACTAAAGTCTAGTTAAAAAGAGATAACAAGTAAATTAAATAAAAGGCTAGTACCCGACTTTCAAGGTTGTCGTTAAATAAATCCAGGTGACCAATTCCAAGGTCTTGGCCCTGGTAAGACCAAGGTCTTTACCTCATAGGACTAGAGGCTCGCTACCTCAGTCACTATTAGAGAGCGCGCAAAACAAAGATGGTACTAAGCCTGAGCCCAAAGAAAAGAAAAGAAAAGAAGAACAAGAAGAAGGAAGTGAAAGAGAAATTAAAAGATTAATTTCTATTATAAGGATATAAGAAAATGAAACTAGTTTATGCTTAGAATCAATAAAAGTTTAGTTCTTTAATTCTAAGCCTACAGTAGTAGTTTCATTACCTTCCTGTCATTTAGTGAGCATGTTTAGTATTCAGTTTTATTCCTGTATACCATGAGTACATGCAGCTTTGCTTTAGCATTACAGTTTCAGTATTATTGCATTACTTTTATGCACTTCGAAGTTTTTGTGAGATAGATTAGTACTTACTAAGCGTTTTCTCTTATAGTTTTGTTTTCTTTCCTCCTTCTGCAGATAAAGGAAAAACTAAGATATGAAGGGAGACGACAGGGTGGTGGTGGTGATGAAGGTGTGTGGTGACTGGACTATGGAGAGATCCAGAGAATGCTACTAAACCTGCAGGACCTATTTGATCAGAGTTTATGCTTTAGTTCTTTTCTTTAACACTATTATGAAGTTTGTGAGATTGTAGTTGAGTTTATTTCCGCATATGCATTTAGTCACTTTAATTATTTGTGGAGTGATATAGTTGGTTGTTTTTACTGGAGTAGTTCTTTCTTTTACTGTTGTTTTTATAATTGCGTGGTTGTGAAAAGTGTGTTCCAGCCGCCTGTGGCTGTGTATATATCTTATGTACTATGGATTTGGTCACCGGTACAGGGGAGACTCTGCCGAAATTTTTCGGTAGAAATTCCTTTGAACCGTGATAAATCTAACTGATTCTAATAATAGTGTCAGTGACACTAGTAAGTAGAGTAGTAGTTAGGTAACGGTCGTCCTTAGAGAGTAGTAGTAAGAAAGGTGGGTTGTTACACATAAAGTATTTGATTTAGATCCAATTTTGACGGATTAAAAGATAGTTTGATTGAATTCAGCTCCTTAATTTTCCATCTCACCCAGTTTAGGTTATTAATCATGTTATACCTATGGGTGATTGTGAGATAGTTAATTTTTCATCTTTTAAGTTTGGTTTAAATTTTAGGTTAATTTTAATTTAATTTTATGTTAGTTTAATCTATAACTTAAATTAATTAAGTAAGTTTTAATTAAGTTAGTAAGATTAATTAAGTTTTAATTAAGTTAGTTTAATTAAGTAAGATTAATTAATTAAGATTAATTAAGTTGACTTTAGTTAGTTTAATTAAGTAAGATTAATTAAGTTGACTTTAGTTAGTTTAATTAAGTAAGATTAATTAAGTTGAATTAAGTTAGTTTAATTAAGTTGTCAACTAATTTAACCCTAGATCCATCTCACTCTTTTTTTATATTATCAATCAGGACACCTTATTTGTTTTATGAGATGACTAATTTTATCTTTACTTTAAATTAAAATCTAAGGATTTATTTACATTTGAATTAGACTAAGATTTAATAGTTAGTTAATTAAATATTCATTTCAATAATTGACTTCCAGGCTGTGGCGAGGCACTAGGCCTTCTTGGGTATTGGGTCATCAACCACTTCTAGACAAAACATTTTAAAAAAATTAAATATTTAATTTCCTTTATGAAAATCTTAGGTCTAACTAGTCAAGTGTGAATCAAGCTTAAATCCTTATCTATCCTAATCTAAGCATGAATAATAGAAAGCAGAAAAAGAACATACATCAAGCAAGTTTATTTAATGAATATAGTCTTTCTATTGACTCCCCCTGGATCATAGCCTCGATAGGGCCTATCAAGGTAATGAATTTGATCCTTAGGGGTCCTATATTGACCAAATCTAACTTGATTAATCAAGTTAGACTTGGGGACCCATGCTTGGACTATTCTCCTCTTTTTTTGATTCACAAGTGATAAATAAGATTTAAATTTATGCTTAGCCTTGTATCCAAGTCTGGATCGATTATATTTGACTTTTTGTTTTCCAAGAATCAAATCAAGATTCTTGGAACCCAAAGTGAATCGTTCCAATGTATCCTTTAGTTCCTTGACTTGACTTTTCAAATTGGAATTTTCTTCCTCAAGTTTTTGGACTTGAGTTGAAGTTTCAGTCTGAACCGATTCTGTCAAGGAGCTTGAGATAGTCACTTCCTTGAGGGCTTTGACCTCCTCTTGGAGCGACTTGACCCAGAGGTTGGACTTGGCTAACTTTCTTGACAGGTAAGAAATCAAGTTATGCGATCTAATTAAAGAGATACTTATATTGGTTTGGGAACCTTCTAAACTAGATACGGATCAGTGGTTTTGCTCGGACTCAACTTTTGATTCTGTCTTGGACTCATATTTGATGACTTGCTCTCAGGTCAGAAGTGCGAGAAAACTTATTTACTCTTGGTCTTCATCGGAGTCTTCTGATGATGATTCATCCCATGTTGCTTGTAGCACCTTCTTTCTTCGTTGCTTCTTCGCTTCCTTCTGATTTGGACAATTTGCCTTAATGTGTCATTTTTTTATTGCAGTCATAACAGGTGACTTCAAACTTCACTTTGGAGCTTTGGCTTTGTTGTGTCATCTTTGATTGGATCATCTTTTTGATCTCCCGTTTTGTGAAATCCTTCTTTTTCTTGCATAGCTTTCATACAAGGTTAACGAGTTCGGTGGTGATCTCATCGCCGTCCTCTGAGTCTGATTCGTCTTCCAGCTCAGGTTTGGTTCGACGCTTGACTTTTGGTTTCTTCGTCTTGTTTGTACCTGCAATAAGAGCAATTGAGTTTGCTTAGTCATCTCACCCGATCTATGTTTTCAATCAAGGGCTCTTATTATTCTGTGAGATGAATTAGTTCAATTTATAGGGTTTTGTTTAACTTTATGTTAGATTCGGGTTTAGCTTTGGGTTCAACAAGTATGCATTCTTTGGATAAACTTCTGGGCTATGGTGAGTCACAAGGAGCTCATTAAAGTAACCATGCCTTCGAGGTTTCCCAAATAGTCCTACCCATTGAACTTAATACTAAACCTTGGTCTAACTTGTTAGGATCCATTTAAGGGTAGCTTCGGTTAGTTCCACTTGGCCAAATGCACCAGGTCGAAGCCATATCTTCCTAGACATGCGATGCCCAAATTTCCCCAACGTACTATCATCCAAAAACTTCACCAGTACTGTGTTTCAAGTTAAATCTAACCCTTTTAATCTATCCTTATTTACCCTGTCGGGTAATCTACTCTTGTTTACCCATTTCGGGTAGATTAAGTTCGGTTACCCAGTCGGGTAAAGAGATTTCGGAGTTGCCAGCTATTCTGGACCCTCCTTCTATTTTTGATTTTTGGATTTTTGAATTAATTTCGAATTTTTGAAATTGAATTTTAATAATTGATTTTGAATTTTGAATGATTAATTTTGAATTTTGAATTTTGAATTTTGAATTTTGAATTTTAATAATTAATTTCGAATTTAAATTTTGAATTTCAATAATTAATTTCGAATTTTTAAATTTTGTGTTTTTAGATTAATTTCGAATCTTTATTTTTTAGATTAATTTCGAATTTGAATGAATAATTAATTTCGAATTTGAATTTTGAATTTCAATAATTAATTTCAAATTTTTAAATTTTGAGTTTTTAGATTAATTTCGAATCTTGAGTTTTGAATTTTGAATTTTAATAACTAATTTCGAATATGAATTTTAAATTTTAATAATTAATTTCAAATTTGAATTTTAATAATTAATTTCGAATTTTTAAATTTTGAGTTTTTAGATTAATTTCGAATGTTTAATTTTTAGATTAATTTCGAATTTGAATGAATAATTAATTTCGAATTTGAATTTTGAATTTCAATAATTAATTTTGAATTTTTAAATTTTGAGTTTTTAGATTAATTTCGAATTTTTAATTTTTTGATTAATTTTGAATTTTGAATTTTTAGATTAATTTCGGATTTTGAGTTTTTGAGTTTTCGAATTTTTGAATTTTGAGTTTTTGATTAATTTCAGATTTTTATTGTTTTAGCTCCCCCTGGATCATAGCCTCGATAAGGTTTATTGAGGTAATATATTTGATCCTTAGGAACCCAATAATATCCAAGTCCAACTTGATTGATCAGGTTGGACTTGGCAACCCATGCTTGGACCATTTTTCTATTTGGTTTTATTAAGGATAGGTAAGATTTATACTTCTTTTTATATCCTAGTCCAGTTCGATTGTAGATTGCCTTTTGATTTCCAAGAATTAAGTCAAGATTCTTGGATCCCAAGGAAAATCGCTCTAGAGTTATTTTCAAATCCTTGACTTGACTTTTCAGATTGGAATTCTCTTCCTCAAGTTTTTGAACTTGAGTTGAGGTTCCAGTCTGAACTTGATCAGTTAAGGATTCGTTGTTAGGCGTTTCTTTAAGGAGTGTTACCTCCTTTAGAAGCGCTTTAATTTGAATCTTAGACTTAGTTACTTTATGCATTAAATAATTAATTAAACTATATAACCGACTTTTACTTAAAGAGGGGTTCGGCCCTTCGGAAACGGATGCGGATCCGTGGCTTCTCTCGGACTCGGCTTCTGATTCGTCCTCACTTCCGAATCCGTTGGTGAAGTCCCGGGCTGTCAAGGCAAGAAAGTTCGTCTGTTCTTGTTCTTCGTCGTCGGATTCCTCGGAAGAAGACTCGTCCCATATTGCCTTCAATGCCTTCTTTCTTTTGGATTTCTTTGGATCCTTCTGGTTCGGGCAATTCGCCTTGATGTGACCCTTCTGATTGCACCCGTAGCATGTCACTTCGAATTTGTCCTTCGAGCTTGGTTGGGCTTCTTTAGACTGAATGACCTTTCTGAGATCCTTTTTGTTGAAGCCCTTCTTTTTGCAGAGCTTCTTTACTAAGCTGACTATTTCGATTGTGAGTTCATCATCGTCTTCTGAGTCTGGTTCTTCTTCTGACTCAGGTTCGGTTCTTCGCTTGACCTTTGACTCACGCGATCTCCCTGTTCCTGCAACCAAAGCCAACCCTTTCTCGGTCGGGCGTGCATTAGTCTGTTCGTGAAGTTCGAATAGCTTCTCCCACAATTCTTTGGCGCTGTTGAAGGGGCCGACGCGGTTGAGTTCTTCTTTTGATAGGCCACACTGGAGGGTGTAGGTTGCCTTGGCATTAGCTTCCACTTTCTTGATTAAGGATGCATCCCAGTCCTCGTACGGTAGTGGTTTGCCGGTGGTGTCAGATGGTAGTTCGAATCCAGTTTTGACAATCATCCAGACTTCAAAGTGAGTCTGGAGATATGCCTCCATCCGACCTTTCCAGTACCCGAAGTCGTCTCCGGTGAATAGCGGCGGGCGGGCAGTACTGTAGCCTTCTTGAAGGGCCATTTCAGTTTTACCTAAAGCGAAAAACAACCAAAAAATTGTCCCAGGACTTGGTCCTGGCTTAGTAGTGCGGTAGGGAAAAAGAATGGATCACGAATTCGGGTGGTGTTGCACCAATTCCGAGAAAAAACCGATTCGAGGAAAAAAAGAATTAGAATATAGCTATGAGGCTAAATTCTAATCGACTCCGAAAATAAAAAAATACCACAAAAAAAATATTTTGAATGGTGGTTGCACCGATTCAAAATGACCCCGCTCTGATACCAATTGATGGATCGAAAGCGCTAGAGGGGGGGTGAATAGCGCTCGTGGCTATTTCGTTTTTCGAAATCGTAAATCGTACGTGAAACTAATAGAGTAATAAGCAGCGGAATAAAGACAGTCAAACACAAAGACACAGGGAATTACTTCGTTCGGAGCCTAAGACGACTGCTACTCGAAGGCCCGCGATCCTTGATCGCTTCCGGTGGGCAACAACTATAATATCGTGAATAAGTACACGGAAATAATTACAACTGGAATTGAAATAATACCGACAGCAAAATAATAACTGAAGCTTTAGGTCGTCGGTGACTGTAACAGCACTTTAGAGTCGTTTCTTGAGCAGCACACAGCAGAAGGAAGGCTTGTTCAATTGTTGTTGTGAAGCTGCACCTCAACCCTCTTTTTATATGACATTCAGGGCGCCTAGATCCTTTCCGAGCGCCTGGAGTGTGACGTGGCCAACCAACCAGGATGCTCCACGTGGTGAAGTCGCGCAGGGGATAAAACTTGGTCCCGGGCGCCCGGACCTGTTCCGGGTGCCCGGACCTCCGAGCACCCGGATCCATCCCGAGCGCCCGGACCACCTTTTTCCAGCAGGTTCCTCACCTGCAAACAAAGGTTAGTCCGAGCAAAAATACCCTGCAAGACAGTGTTAGAATCTGATAAAATACAGTAAGTAATAACTGACAGTCTTCGGACTGTCCGAGTCTGACTTCGGATTTCCAACCGGAAACCCTAGGTCGACCCGACGCCTACTGTTCCCTCTACGGGGAACGCGTCCTCACCTACTCCCCTCAGGAGAGATTACCTGATGCCAGTCCGATCCTCCAGACCGACTGGACTTACCACCTAGGGTTATCACCCCCTAGGACCTAGGGTTACCACCCCCTAGGGTTTTTCTCCACCTAGGGTTACCGCCCCTTAGGGTTTTCCTCCACCTAGGGTTACCGCCCCCTAGGACCTAAGGTTACCACCCCTTAGGGTTTTTCACCTGCCTAACCGCAGCTAGGACTTTCCTGAAACACTCATTCAAACATGTTAGATCACACACTAACTTAACTTTGAATCCTTTACCATTATCAAAACCAAGGTTCGATCGTCGGATGCTTCCCGCACCAACAAAGGCAAGAGAATTTACTAGGTTTGCAATCAGAGGATTGCTAATCTTAGACAAATCAAGTTCACTCAAGTTTCCTTTGGGAGGAGTAGCCTCTTTACAACGTTGACAGTTCACAAAAGTAGTAGAACAAGAATAGAAGTCATTTTACAAGTGATGTTCTAAGCTACTGGAATCAGAGCTGTATTTATAGCCTTTATCGGGGCGCCTAAAAGGGTTCCAGGTGCCTAGACATGGATATAATTTTATCCTCTTCACAACGGATTGTGCCACGTCAATTTTTGATAAAATTTTTAGTCCGAGCACTCGAACCAAAGTCAACCTTTTGTTGACTTTCGGTCTGGGCTCTCTCTCCGACTTCGCTCGGTTGAGTGATTTCGGCCATCCGGAATAGGGCTCACCCGAACTCATTTTCTGGCCTTCATGAGCAACCTTCCGCTTCAACTTCTCGTCCCTCGGAAACGCTGTGCGTCTCCTTCTCGTCCGCCAACGTACTCTTCCATAGCACCTCACTCCTCAGATGCACTGAATCTGTCGACTCTCTCTCGTGCCTTCCTTTTCGCAAGCTGCTTCTTTCACTCGACTTCTTGTGCTCCTAAGTTTTTGCACACTTAGACACAGGGTATCAAAATAATAATACGGTTTAACTTGACTTGGTTGATTAAATCAAAATCATCATGGGGTATATACAAAATTTAAAAATAAAATCATGAAAGCTTAAGTCCAAAGTGGACAATATTATACCATTATGGAGATATTTGAATTCTTTTGATTATAACAATTAGTATTAGAGTCTGGACTGCCAAAAGGACTATTTGTCGACTGTACACAAGAGCCATAGTTCAATCGAGCCATGTGAATGAAATATTAACCTCTAACAAAGAAAGTGTGGACTCCCATGTTTAGATCAAGATGAGCTAATACTCGACAGAGAAGTAATAGGTCGGCTGGATCGAGGGCAGGAAACTACTACACTATATCTTAAGTTCAATGCACCCCTAATTTAAGATATAAATTAGAAATATAGGTGAGATAATAATAAAAATGCTATAATATAAAATAATTAGATAATAATACACGGCGGAGTGCCCTTCACATACAAATTAAAATGAAACGATGTTCGTGATTTTAAAAAGGTAATACTAAATGATTAAAATTTGATTAGTCAGAATAATTTTTTTAAAATTTTTAAGATCACGTGTCTGAATAATATTATATTTTATAAGCCTATTATATTCTTTTCCATCTATTTCCATATTTAGTTTTAAAAATAAATTTTAATTAATTTTTAATAATAATACTTAATTAAATTTTTAAATAATTTTTTAATTAATAAATTTATTTTCTGACTGGCCAGATTATTTACCGTTTCAAGAATACGAGGCGCCCTTTTTTGCCTAATAATAATTGAGAGGGCGGTAAGGCAGTGGGCTCATGCGGATGCACTATGTGAAAATCGGGTATAGACTTCGCCATATGTTACTTCAGCGATGAGAATTTATGAAGTAATATATAGTAATCAACTTCGGTTATAAAAATGATGAAGTAAATACTATTTTAGACTTCATAGGTTAAAAAATATGGATCACATTCTCATTTTAATTGATATTTTACTTTGTAATATTTATTTGATGAAGTAATAGATTATAAAATAAAATTTAATTTTGTAAGTATTGAAGTAATAAATTTGATCCAGTGAAAACACTTTTCCCTTCTATCCCTAATTTTTTCACTCAATCCCCGTTTCACAAAAACCCTACGTGCAGATTTTTCATCTCCAACATTCCATCACTGTGAACCCTAAAAGCCATGGATCTGCCTCTCTCGGAAGCAGCCAATGGAGGATCCTCCCTCTAGTGCTGCGTCTTTTGCTACCAAGCATGTTCCTTCCGTGTCTAGCATCGTTAATCCCACTCCTACCTCACAGCAGTCCAATGTGCACGGGAATGTAGAGGAGGATGGAAAGCAAGAGCGGATAGAAGGGAGGAGGCGGGTGAGTTTGTTAGGGTTCATTCTCAGGCATGGTGAGGGTTTCCGAGGATAAGGAATCCAAATCCATAGGTAATCTTCTTCTTCTTCTCTAAATCCCTAATCTTCTTTCCTCCTCCTTTTCCTTTCTTAGAACCCTCTTTTTTTCCTTCTCTAAATTTCTCAAATTGTCCCCTTCTTTACATTTGGAGTACTTCACCAGCATTGTATTATGATTTAAGATCCATCTGTGGAGTGGAAAGCACGCATATGTGTGTGAGCATGAGGCAACGCCACCAACTTGGTCTTGTCTCGCCTTTTTTTATAATTATTACTATAATATATTTTGTGTGCTCATACTTCATTGTTTGTTTTCAGTGTTACATGTGGTAATATCTAATGGTCCTCAGTGGATTTATGTTCTTTGATATCTTGATTCATAGGAACAAGTGAAATTATATACATTCTATATTTTCCCTAGCTTGCTTATTACTACATTTTTTTCCCTAACTTTGCTAGATAATTACATCATGGATGTATCTTTTTTCAATAAAACTCGGCAGAATGTTGATAAGACAAACACGACAGACGCATTGATAAGAGCTATCAAAATCAGTAAACTAAAGAATGAACTAAAGGATGTAAGAGATGGCTGCACTAGTAAAAGGTATTATTCATGGTGCCTTCTTTTTTTTTTTTGTTTTTGGTTTTTGCTTAATCAATTATTGTTATACAATCTACATACTTGTGTTACTTCATTTCTGTACATGGCACACTTGAATATTCTTGAATTTAAATTTGTCCTTGTAATAGAAGACAACATGGGATACCCAAATATGAAAATGAAGTTTTCATTGACGTTCTCAATCCTACTCCGCTTAGTAATTTCCTGCCTAATTTCAAGTAAAGAAAACAAATGTAAAGATATGGTACAACTTATTTAAGGTGGTGGTTAAGATAATTTAGAAGCGCTAACTGTAAGAATGGTGATAAAGGAATGTTTTTGGACTCTTGTGGGTGTGTTTAACACTTAGATCTATTTTCATGTTGGATACTCATGCCCAAGTTAAATTAATAGCTTTTTAATATATCAACTGTAATTTGATTAGTCTGCTTTTATTTCTACTTCATGTTTGTATTTCTAATGTGCTGGTTAAATTCATGGTTGAAATTGTTTGATATCATAGTTTATATCTATTCCACTTTTGTTTAGATTCTATTTCATAATTTGCTAGTTAGTTATGTAACACATTAATGTGCATATCATGCTAATTTTGGAAAGTGTAGAAACTCATACCACAAAACAATAAGATGAATGTTGAGTTATTTATATCCTTATTCTCAATAGTAGTAAGTTGTTGGTTATCGTGGTAATCAATAGTCTCCACTATCCCGGTATTGTTATAAGTTCCTATCTAGTAGAACTTTGAGAGAAAGGATATAAATAACATAGAGTTCCAATTTTGAGAATAAGGTTATATTTTTTTAGAACAACTATAATCTAGCAGAACTTTGAGACCAAGGTTATAAGTTCCAATTTTCTTCATAGAGTTAAAATGAACTACTGATGGACATTTATATTTTTTTTCCCCATCACTAGATCCATTCAAACTTCTAAAGGGTGGGCTTCCCCCAAAAAGTTGAAGAATAACTCTTTGATAATCATAAGTGGATAGATTCAAATGTTTGATCTTCAATTCTGGCCATTGGCAGGCACCTACTAAACTCTTTGATATGTAAGTTTTTAATAAATTTGGCTTCCATATTTTGCCCATATTTACCTTGATTTTGTTTGGAAGGTGAAGTCTATATTGTCCTTGAGGCTTCTTACTAACCTTCATTTTAGTTCTAAAATTATTTTTGTTTTATTCACTTGAATTTGGTACCCTATCTTCTTTAGCTTTTCTATCCATATTTAAGAATCTAATTGTAGAAAGAGGAAGTATGATATAGAGAATAATTGTACTGTTTTTCTAAATTCTAGTATTGGCTCCTTTCCTTTGAAATGTTTCCTCACTACTTGTTTACCTTATTTTGTTGTTCATTATGCTAATTGAAGAGATTATTCTGAAATGGATTTACTATAGAATAGATGCTCAAATAATTTTTTTGTACATATATATGCATCTATATTCATCTTTTTTTTCAGTGTTATGGACTTATGGATGAATACATACTAAATTATCTAAGGTCCTCTATCATCCAATTGGAGAGGAAGGTGAATTTTTTGTTTATGAAATATTTTCTTTATAAAATATTAAGTCATTTTTCATTGACCCTCAAACTTCTGTTAATGCTTCATTTTGCAGCTTCAAAAAATAAACAGTATTACAATCAATCTCAGTATGATGAAGTCAGAAGTGAATGGAGCGAATTCATCTACTTCTATATGGATGCCTAAGTGTAGGCTATGATATAAATTTTAAATTGTATTTAGAGATTTATAAATACAAAAGTTTTTAGGTTATGGTTAAACATGTCTTTTATGAATACACTTTTGGGTTGTATTTGATATATATTAGTGATATATTTGTTCAATTTTGATGGTGAAAAATATTGTGTTATAGTAAAATATTATGATATACACTTTTGTTAATTAAAATTGTATGTAGTAATATATGGTCAATTACTTCAACATGATAAATACAAATGATGGAGTAATACAACACAAAAGACTTCAATAAATTTAAATAGTGGCGTAGTTAAAGAAACTATTTACTTTGTCACTGATCAAATTTGTGAAGTCGTATACATATTTTACTTCGTCAGTCAATATAACCTATGAAGTAATATATCAACCACTTCGGTACTTTTATTGATCTTGATGAAGTAATAGAACCTTTTTACTTTAAAAATGGTTCGATTTTGAACCAGATTTGGACCGGTGATAGACTTCGGTAATTGTATGGAGAAGTAATAAATTGACCTTTTTACTTTACGTACGTCTACTTCGGTAATTATCTGTCTATTACTTCGGATAATATCCGAAGTCTATTACTGATTTTCACATAGTGATGATTTCTGCCTTTTTCTCCATTCACTGCATTCTGCTGCCGGTGGCCCGGTGCCATCCGATGGCTGTCATTGCTCGACATTGTCCAGAGTGGGCTTTTGGCATGTGAGAGTGAGATGAACATACTGTTTGTTGTTGGATGGGTGTTAAGTGGGACCATGGGAGGAGACCTTGGAATTTGATTCTAGATTGGATTAGTTTAACCCGTAGAAATTGGCCATAGATAATTTTGACCGAGAGAACCGAGAGGCAGATCTGTAAGAGACTACATAAAAAGAAATCAGGCATATTTTTTTTTAGAAATATTCAGCTCACTAAATAACTTATGTGCACCCCACACGGTGGTTAAAAAGATATCTACGAGTAATTAAGGACAAAGGACAAATGGTCAAAGAGGAGAACTGGAGCTCGAAGTTTGAGAGAGATTCTCGTTGATGATTGTGTCCCCAAGATGAGACGGTTTTTGTTTGATTCGAGCGAGTTAAGTCAGAGGCAGGCATGGCTTCTTCATCTTGATTGTTTTGATGGTTTCGAAAGGTTCTCTCCGGTGGGAGTGCATTGGATTCCCTCTCAAATCAGAAGCATGCCACTGGGCCGTGTCTAGTAAATTTCACAAGGGAGTAAAGAAGAGTTCCAATGGTAAAATGCTCCTCTTTTTTCCCAATTGACAGTGGACAGTGGGCAGGGAGGAGCCAATATAATTATTCAGAGAGTGATTCATCCACTGAAAATCATCGACTGATGGTTGGGCGAAAGAGTTGCAATAACTATGAACTCTTCTCCAGTTCGTAAAGAGAAAGCAATGGCCAATGATTTCCGGCGGGGGCACACACAAAGGTCTTGCAGCATGGATGGGTGTTCGATGTGGGCCAGTGCCCGACAATAATTTCTGGAATAACTCCTTGTTTTATCTGATCCGAGTAGTGGTAGGCAAGAGTACCCTGGCCACGGAATCCCTCAACCTCTCTTCATCTCACTGCTGCTCTCCCTCTCCCTCTCCCTCTCCCTCTCCCTCTCGTCTCCTTCGCACACCAGCAGGAAGGTCAACAGGACCTAGGAGTGGAAAGAACTGTGGAGCTGCCATTCAAGCAGTAAATGCGCCTGCAAACGAGTGAACCAAAGTAATTATGGCGAAGCAGACTATGATCTTTTGGCAAAGATAATTAATTAAACCGAGTGGCTTTTTCTACATGATACGAGCCGAGAGAGGAATAAGAGATTGGAGCTCAAATGCTCTTAAATTATTTCTCGGACCCTTTCTCTCAGTCAGGCAGCATTTGAGCTTCTCGTGCTGATGTAGCAGCGAACGCGATACAGCGTCAGCAGAAGGCATTCACAAATCTTGGCACAAGATTCACAGCATATGATAAGACAGATTCGAGCGAACTTTCTCGCCTTGAAAGAGAAATGCCATGAGAGTGTGCAAGGTCCTCACAGTGAGACTGGCTCTGGTCTGTACTGGTGTGACACCGCCTGTCTCCAGGAAGAGAAAAAAATTGTCACTACTTCTGCATTTTGTACCAGCTGTTTAACAGCAGCCAAATACAGTTTGGCGAGTTGGCAGCATATATTGTGAGAAATAACAAAGGGAACTGACTTCGAGTTTTACATCCCTATTACACAGGTTTAGGGTCATCATTTTACGATAAAAGAGTGACAGCGGCAAACATATGTTTTATGCTCACTAGCAATTCTCAATCATTTGTTTTAGGCACAGTATATCACACGATGAACTAGGAAAGATGAGAGAGTAGCAGTGGAGCCATAGTTGCGAGGGGAGGGAGATTCAAATCATGAACTTGGATACAGCAGTACAGCATTGTTGCTTGAGAGTTTTGAAATTGTGAGCATCGAGGGACACGGAAGCGAGAAGGCTGCATATATACGACTCGGTGACATGGTTGAAATCAGATTGTGTATCATAGATGAAATAACCTCCACATTCCCAGGCAGAAAGTTGGTACCTAAATGGTGCACGAACCTGCATAGATGGCATGGTATAGTGACCTACATATTTGAATTGCAAATAATTCTCATAATATCAAAAGGAACTGTGTAGGAATTTCACAAAATCTCATTATTTGCAGAAAATTTGCCGTTCTTTGGATGAAATCAAAAGAATAAATCCTTAAACAAGGAGAAAGATAAGAAGTTATCACCTGAGGAAACAAAAACACCTTTTTGCCGCAGTCAGAGATGAGCAGACTGAATGCACTACCGTTGTCGCACAAGTAAGCACATATTTCTCCAACAACTTGGACTGTTTTGTTGAAATTCTTGCTCACAAAGACTAAAGCTTTCAAAGTATAATCTGCTACTTCACCGATATATATACCTGTTGAAAGCAAATTACCATAAACAGGGATGCTGGGAAGAAGCTCCACAGGTAAAGGGTCTGCAAAGTAGCTCGCCTGTTCAAACATGTAAAAAGGTAAATGACTGGTGTTAAGAAGAGAGAGATATTGCTCAGGACAATTTAACTATCTAAGCACTACAAAACATTTTATAGATGACAAACAGCTCTAAGAGCACCATTTCATAAACAGGAAAAGGACACTAGTTTTTTGTACTTAAAAAAAAGGTCATGGAAGAACAGTCTGATACAGTTTCCAGAGGATAACAATCGAAAAGACAAATACAATATTGAGGAAGAAAAAAAAACGAACAAATGAAAGGAAATCAACGCAGGGTGAAATGAGTGTAAGATGGTCACCAAGCCAGCTTGAGCAGTGATTCGGGTAAGCTGGGGCAACAGCGTGGCTGGAGCAGCCCAAACAGCAGTCCAGTATATAATCAAGAATTTGTAACATTTTTCATTTAAGCTTATTGACTTTGTCAATACTACAACCACTCGAAATCCAGTGTGCATACATCAGAAAATGTAAGATCAAGGAACATTTCTCACCTAGAAAATAGCTCAGCATTTAAGTGAGTACCACAATTATGTGACAAACTTCACACTTCCATACTAGTTCATCCTTGAACATAATATAATTCTATTAATGCGCTGATCCTACTTCATCACAAACTTAAATTATGCCTGAAAAGAATATAAGTAATCAATTAGATTATATAGTTTTATTATGGTAGTCAAAATGTTGTGGATGATGAAGGATGCCTCATAAAGGAATAGTCTGGTGCATGAAGCTCCCGCCAATGCAAGGTCCAAGAAAGGTTGGACCACATTGGGTCTATTGTATGCAGTCTTACTCTGCATTGCAAAAGGCTATTTCCGCAACTCGAACATGTGATCAAAAGGTCATAAGGCAACAACTTTACCATTGCAACAAGGCTCCCCTTCATGAAGGGCTATGCCCCATGTTTGAAAAAAATATTGACTCTAAAGCAAGCTTTAACCTAGTAACTTGCTCATAACAATTAGGTAAGACTTGTAGTGAAGACTAAAGCTCAATGAGTTTTAAGTGAAGTCAACAATTCACATTACCAATGGGTTGAGACAAACAGACCATGACCATCATTTATTTAACAATACGAATATGATAGATTTCATGTAAAAGCAATATTTCATCAGTATACTTTTTAATTGTACCCACCAAGGACCAAGCCACCCACCTATGAAGAATAAGTGTTCAACTTCAATTTACGATGCAGGTAGTAGCTTAAGCAGTAGCTCAAGCAGTTCAGACATCTCCAGAGCACAATTTCTTCAACCCTACTCTACCCATCCTGATTAAGATGGCCATGTAACGCAAATTGGGAGCATGTGAGATTAAAAAAATAAAGTAACTCGCGCATGCGTGGTAGGGCAGGTATAAAATAAAACTTTTGTGCCCTTACTCACTTGCCCTACTTGACCCGCATGAAGCAAATTTATAATATACATATTTTATAGTTTCATATATACTTTATTGTTCAACCTTGACCCAACTTGCAAAGATGTTGCAATGCGGGGACAAAGAACAATAATTTATATCATAAGTTCCCGGTTTGTCCCATTGTCATCCCTCACTGCAGCTCACGAAATTTAAGCGATAGTTTCGGAGCAACCCAACCATTCACATACAATGCTTCGGACCTTATATTAGTTACCTTTAGATATTGGCTGATTAACCACTCTTAAGTTTTGCATAGATAGATGTCGAAGGCTCTATACAGCTACCCTACTTATAATATATTCCATCATCACCCACAAAAACTCCACACTATCTTTACATAGGAGTATTCATAGCTCGCAGATTGTCTATGGCATACACTATAGTCTACAGTAATATAGAGGTTTGCATACGAATACTCATATAGCTCACAGATTGTTGTGCCACAAAACAGTATTATTAGCTCAAAGATAATCAAAGCTAAATGCTTGATTTTAATATACCGGTGAAGTCCTAGATTTCACAAATAAAGGAATCGAGTAGGGTAGCCATGACTGGAAGACCAGAAAGCGCACCACAAAACAATGTACAATTCTAATATAAAATGAGGAAAAGATCAGAAAGCTGAAGATAAATAGGGATATTTTTCTCTATATATAACTAAGTTCTATTGTGAAGAGCTCCAATGAAAGAAAAACGTGAAATGGAGGAGTATGAGGTACTGACACACAAAAATGCCACAATTAAATGCAATACCAACTAAAAGTGAACATATCCCAAACAGCGTACAATACATGCCTATTTTTGTAATGCTTTCTTGAAATAAGGGTGAACTTATTGATATACACAAGTTATTTCCTCAAGTTACCATAATCTCCATTTGTATGACAACTGATAATTCCTACCATAAACACTTAAATAACACCAGTAAATCTACAGTGCTATGAACAAACTAATCAAACCACATCTATGATAACGCTAATTGCAGGAGAATAGTAACAACAGAATTTAAGAAATTGCAAATACCAAATAAAATTAAGGAACAAAAGAACTAACTGCAAAGAAAATTACCTGAAAACCTCTATGATCCATACTTTCAGAACCATCATAATCCACAAAGATATGAAAAGAGGAATTGGCTACTTCAGCCGCAATTTGTGTCATCAATTCAAGAACTCTCTTATCTAACAGCCGAGGCATCTTATGGACATCATATGGTACTAAGAATATGTGCCCATATTCCACAGGATTTGCCTTCAAAAAGAGATTAATTACGAATAAGAATATTTAATATAAGTTAATCCACAACCTTGGACGTGTGGACTACTCTAAAGAAGTGCCTTACATTTGCAATAACTAAAACTCCATCTTTAGGAAGGATAGATGATGAAACAAGTTCAGAACCCTCCTTTTCTCCAAAAGTCACACAAATTAGTAAATCCTCCCTGTGAGGTTTAACATCACTAAAGCAGTAAGGCCCACGGGCTTGAAAGCTTTTCTTCTCAAAGTCCATAAGGGTATTTAAGTTCCAATTTTCATTCAGCTGAGCAATGAACTTCTTTGCACCAGAAACTATCTGCAAAAAGCATCAAAAGCTATTCAATGGATCAATAATAAGACATTAAGCGCAACAATCAGTTGGAAAAGGGACCTTCATTTGACAAGTGCTGACATCATATCTAAGATTTCCCTTCAAGGCATGATCCTCCCACTAGACGTTCATGGTTAGCATTTCAATAACTTAATATATATAAGGACTTATAGAAGTAGAAGAAAACAAGCTCACTTTGCAGATATACCTGAGAAAGGAGAAGAATGTCCAATAGACTATGACTTCTTGCCTCAGAGCATGGCAAGTCACCTAAAACATCATCATCTTGAATAGATTTACCAAGATGATAGATATTCGTAATGCCTGAAAAATTCAAAATGATTATAAGTCCTGAAAGAAGTATTTACTAGTTTAGTAACAAAAATAAATTCATGCAAAACATGTCAAACACAAACGTAGCCTACACAGGCTTTAGAGCCTTAATTAAAATAGGCAGACTAATACATGCATGAAACTTACCATGTGGAAAATAATCAAAAGTATCTTGAAGTTTAATCAAGTTGGAACTACTATCTAATCAAAAACTTAATCAAAGAGCACAGTTTTTCTGTGTTAGTTAATCATTTTGACTAAACCTTGGCTAGTCATGCAGTCTATGTTTGTGTGAAAATCTTAACAGTTGCTAGGTTCATGTAACTCAGTGATGCCAGATACGTATTCTAAGTTGCATTTATTCATCCCTCCTTATCCTTTTATTTTGTTTTATGTTGTAATACTACAATATTTCATCCCTTTTGAGATGATTTTCTTGGCCTTGGCCAGTATTCAAGCAATCTTACTTGTCTAAGCTGATAGGAATAAATTTTACAGAAGCTGCAGTATACTTCAGTTAGTTAGATTTTTTAAAATGAAGACGTGCTTATGCAAGTAAATTATAAAGAAACAGATATCAAACAGAAAATTAGGAAAATCATATCAGCAATGTCAAATTGGAACAGAACCACCAATTCGTGAAAACCAGATGTATGTAGTATGAAGTAAACAATTCACCATTTAGTGAAATCAGCATGTAAATCTTGTTCATAAATATGTCAATTTCTATTCAAACAACAACTTCAGTAGCAATACCCAAATTAAAGTCAATTTTTTATCATAAAAAAACATTCATCACCTCCACTGACACTAGAAAAATGATTAAAATAAAGAAAACATAGGGGAATTCTGGGAGTGTAAAAAAACATATGAAGCAGGTTACATACTAATTTCTACAATAATAATTGTAAAACGATCCAGACTTAATATTATTGAGGCTCTGCTTATGCCTTCAATTTTCTTATACTGTTCCAACATAAACTACTCAGTTGTATCCAAAGTGTAACAAAATTTCCTAGAATATAAATAACAAATTCCCAATTAGAGGGCGGAGTTTATCCTAAATTACAAATGACAGATCAAAGCAAAAGAAAAGAAAGAACGCAAAAATGGGTGGAAGTAATTAATGCATGAAGAAGTTAGTTGAGTGAAAACAACTAACAATTAGGCACTTGATGACTTTTACACCGCTCGGTTCTCGTGCTCTCCCGTTGAAGCGTACATTCACTTTCAACATGCCCAACTGGGGCCATAACCGTCCTGCTAGAAAAGCTTAACCAGAACTAAATATCAGAAACTACACACTAAGATATAGTGCAGATCAGATTGCCCGCCACCAGCAAGGAACGTAAGATCCGAAGGATGCCCCCCAGCTGAAGGTAGGGCACCCCTGCCGCCGTGGAAAGAAGGGGAGGCAAGCAAAAACTTAGGAAAGTGCTGAAAGCATGGTCTTCCCCTACGATCTAAAGGACGGTATTCTTTTCTCGGAGCCGTGGTTGAATTAATGAAGCCAGCCCTCCTAGGACTAGCAATTTTCCGGCCGCGCGAACGAAATCTCAATCATCCACCAGCAGACGTAAGAGATCAATCGCCCATCAACTACCACTGCATAAAAAAGAATCAAATATCAAAATTCCATAAACACGATCAAAACCCGGAGAAGAAACAACGTCGACGAATACAAACTAGTAAAAACGACTTCACACACAAGATCCACACCAAAATATGGAATCGAAGAAAAAAACTCTAATAAATTCACGCTCCCTTAATAAATAGCTAAAAATAGGTGGTTTCCACCGGAACGACGCCGAAATCAAAACCCTATACGAAATCGCAGCGCAGGGGCTCCCCGGAAGAGAACCCAATCGAGGGAAATACGAGGCAGAAATAGAAGAAAGTCGAAGGGAGACGGCGGCACCTGGGCTAGGATTTCGCAGGAAGCGATGCGAGTCGAGGCGACGGATGGCAATTGGGATTTGGGAACGAAAGAAGGTCGCTGGAGACGACAACGGATGGTGGAGTTTGAACGATCGTGACATCACCGCATATTTATAGATAGCTGTGCAAGTTAGATCAGAAATGGAGGAAGGATTGTTTTTTCCTTCCTACTCAAAAACATATCTGTCAGACTCTTGGACAATGGAGTGGGGCAACAGCGTGAGTCAAGTCAGGTTGGGAGTATGAATTTGGGTAAGGGTTGTTTTCTCCAAGCAAAGTGCACCTAAAATGCTGGAAGAACCATACGTCATTATTTATCTTGCTCCTATTGGCTAGACAGAGTAGACCCTCTCGCCCTCGTCAACGCCAAGACCATTCTTAGTTATCGAATAATACACTAGTTTATGTTCTTTAAAAAAATATAAGATTATTTATAAATATATAATAAAAATAGTTTATTTAAACAAAAATATAGAAAAACCAAATGTACTAAGATTGAACTTGAGTCCAAACCTGCAAGAGTCGGACGGTCCAAAATAGAGGTTGAATATAATTAAGACACGTTAGACATTACTTAGGAATTGGCAGATTTGAAAGTTTCTCTAATTAATCAGAATACAAGAATTCATGAACTTGAAGTACAAATTGATCCCCAAATAACAACGGAGAGCACAATATTTGATTTAGCTACACTTAAACCTTATTCCTTCCCACATCAAAGGGTCTCTCTCATAAATCTAGAAAATTAATTTGCTAATAGACGAAATATGTGTTCCTATGTTTTAGGCAACAATCAGAATTTGACTGGGGGCCTTAACTTTGCCTAGTAAACCTCAACGTGCCATTGTTTGTTCTTCTTCAGCTGGGAGAGCTTGGCCTCCCAACTCTCGCCTCTCTGCTCCGCTACTCTCTTTAGTGTATCTTGAATTCCAGGCATCATTCCCTTCAAACCACAGAAGTAGATGTGCGCGCCTTTGTCTAAAAGCTTGAAGATTTCATCACTGTATTCCTCAATCTTGTCTTGAACGTACATCTTTCCACCACTCTTGTTCTTCTGCTCCCTGCTGAGTGCCTTGTCATACCTAACAAAAAAGTACCGATGATTTAGGAAAGACGTAAAGAATTGGAGTTAATTGAATGGATATACAAAGGGAATGGTTCAGCTACCTGAAGTTATCGGGGTAGATTTTAAGATAGCTGTTGAACTCCTCATCATAGAGAAGGCTGTCAGAGTTTGCAACCCCCAAGAAGAGCCATGACAGGCCACCAAACTTATACGAGGAAGTTACATCCTCCATGAACATGCGGCGAAGGTATCCACGGAAAGGAGCAACTCCGGTCCCTGTAGCTATCATGATATGAGTTGCATTTGGGTTATCTTCTGGCAGCAGCATGATTTTTCCAGAGGGTCCTGCAATTGTTCATAAACAATAATAAATATGGAGAATTAGTGGAGTGGGTCCTTCCATCGACTGCTCCGTATAGCCAAGTTAAAGTACTGAACTACACAATTCTGCTAATACAGATCCTCATGGCAACAATTTACTTCGAAAAACAAGTGGAGCTCAAAGTAGATCATATACTTTCTGCATTCTGTTAAGATAATAATCACAACATAACTCTGACACAATAGCTGAACTGGTGACCTTTGTGTCAAGCTTGCAGTTACAAATTTATTCTCAAAGGCATATATGGAGTCGTTTGTGTCGTGGTCCATTAAAAGATATCAAGAAGCTGTAGCTAAACTAGGGATGGGCATGTGTAGCTAGGGATGACAATAAGTCGGGTTTAACCTGGCCCCGTATTAAACCCGTCCCGTTCGGGGAGGATTTAAACCCGGTCAAATGGGTTATAGGGCAAGTTTAAACCCGCTAACCGGATTTAGAAGCGGATTCGGGACGGATTACGAGTTTCAATGAACCTGCCCCGAACCCGCCCTGTATATATATATATATATATATATATTGGTGGGTCCAACCCACCGGGGTTGGAACAAGTTTGGGGTGGGGCGGATTGAAAAAGTAGACGGAGCGGGTCCGGGTTCGGGTTCATTTTTTCTGGCAGGGCGGGTTCTCCTATGTGTAGCCCTAAACCAGTAAATTGAACAGAACCAAAACGACAAATACAATTGCTCACTTTTCCAATTTAGTTTGGAGTTGGAAAGTAGCCCATCTTTTCAAGTTTGGTTCCATTATGATTTAGAGTTTTGGTGAAACTAATAAAATTGAATCTAAGTGATTAATAATTATATAAATATATTATTATATATTTTAATCCACAATTATCCTAATATTTAGTACATATCACCGTTTATATTCTTTTTATAGGATGATAAATAGACAGTATAATGATTATTAGTTACTAATAAAATAACATATTGTTTAGTAACTTTGTAGTTACTATGTAGTTAGTTTGTGATTTTTTTTTAATAAAATTTCAGTTTAATCCTTACTGAAAATTGGGTTGATTTTGCTTTCAACACAAACCGTTTGGTTTCTGGATGGTTCTGGAATGATTGTTTCAAACTCAAATAAACCTATGAAACTGGTAAACCGAACCATGCTCTCAACCCATAAGCTAAACTATAAGTGATCAAATCATACCTGTTAGCTGAATCTTGTCCCCTGGCTTTGAATCACAGAGAAAATTACTGCAGATACCCTTCTTAGAAGGGTCCTCCTTCCCAGTCTCGGGATCATAATAAACAGCTCTTCTGACACATAAGCTGGCTGTCTTTCCATCAAATGAGTCACCGTATCTAGTTGATGCAATTGAATAGAGTCGGACATTGTGAGGATTCCCTGGCTTCTTCGGGTTCTCACCCTGAGGAAACAAATAGATAGATAAAAGACAAAAATTTCATAACCGCAAAAAAGGCTAATGTCTTCATTTGGATTAAAAGAGCTAAAAAACAAATGAACAACCACAGAAATCCAAGGGCTTTTTGACTATCAGAAGAAAACACGAATTCACTTCAACAGGCACCTTAACATTTGTGGACTTACTTCTAACATGAAACCTTCAAATGATCATTTTTGCATAACTCATGCCAGATTTGTCTAAAGAGTAAAACATGATAACTAATCAGGTAAAAGTCCAATTTAATAAGCACGTGGACGAAAATCTAATTACAAGGCGCATCGTGGTCATTACCACCCAATTTGTTGCCAATTAACTGTGTTTGCTATTTAAGAGGAGGGATCCAAAATTAAGCCGAGTGTGTGGTCATAAATCAGTCCATCAAGAGGTATCTTGCATTCACTTATATTAGTTGATCGCTAACATAATCACTGATGACTTGTATTTGAAAACAATGAAGTAATGAGCATTTATCAAAGGCAAAATCAAAATAAGGAAAGAATCAATTAAAAAATCTTGAGGAAAATTGTAACAAAGACAAACATTTAACTGTGAATTGTATTCTACCTACAGAAGGCTTGAAAGAACATTTAACAGGTTTATTTAATACAGTCTCATGAAATTTGAGTACCAAAAATACCACTTACAGGAGGGATAACACCATAGCTTTGACCTTCCCAATAAGGCACGTTGCCTCCATGATCAATCACAATATGGCATGTCTCACCAGGTGCATTTGGGCCCACCAGCCTCTCAACTGAAACAATCGTTGCAGTGGTGTATGGTTCCTTGGGCTTATATAGATTAAGAGGCGGCTCTTTAGCATTCTCAAGTTCCAAGGGCTGAACTGGGACTTTGTTTTTGACAGTTTGTTGGACAGACATTGATACAACTTTGCATCGATATGTGGATGCTGTCCTGCTTTTTAAGCATACTGATGTTAATGGCATCCATAATTTATTGTTGAAGCTAAGACTGTTCTGAACCTGAATGAGTGAAACAAGTCTGTTTAGTTGACAAAGCAAAGTCAACTGAACATCAAAATATATAAGATTGAATCATCAAATATCAAGCTACTTTAAGACATTGAGTCATATAGAGACACAAGTTATTTGTTACTCGCTACAAACAAATTCACAAAAGAATTCTCTTTATTTCAAGATGTGAACAACCACGAAGCAGCACAAGAATGCAGGTATCCCAAATTAGATATGCTCAAAAGAATTCACGAAACTGATGCTACTAAATGTTAACCAAGAAACATCTGCTAACGACCTGATAAGGTAGAAATGAAACTGAACAATCAATATAACAAATAAAGAAAGCAAAAAATGCCAGCTTGATAAGTACAAGCAAGAAACTTCATTTTCAACAAGATACTCATTAAATTTGGGTACAAAGTTAAATGCTTAAAATTTCCCGACAAAGTTTCAATTCCAGTCCAATCAAACAAGCCATCTAAGCAACGGACACTACAATTTATCTCACATTTGAAAAGTAGATTTGGATATTACAATTATCCAACTAAGCAACGGGCATAAATAACCACGAAACCAGTAAAAAGAAATCAATCTACTTAAGTAACATTAATCTTGACAGCAATCTAGTTTCACCTTCAATCCCGCCTTCCTCAGCGATGCATCCGGCGCAACAGATGCAGAGACGGATGCCTGCCAAAGAGTCAACCCATCAGACACTACGCCAACTCTAAAAACCGAACGCAACCAAAGCAGTCAAAAACTTGAAGGAGATGAAAGCCTAAGCATCTGCGGATGAAAAAGCAAAACCAAGAAGAAGATCGCATACCATAGCTCCTAGAGCGTGCGCCATCGTTGCGAGATCTGTGGAGATCGTCTCCAATTGCTCGGGGAAGCAGAAGGGCGAGGCGGCGAAGAGGGAAGCAGCCCTCGTTACCCGTTATTAAATACTTAGATTGTGAAATGTTGGAAATCATTCATGGAAACCCCTCGCCTATGAACAAATTACAGAGCAGTTCTATTCTGCTTACCTTCTTATGATGGAAAACTTTACTATTAGAGATACCTTTTTGTAAGAATTACAAACAGGTTTTTTAGGCCTTGCAAAGCAGTCTTCACTTTTTCTAATTAACTTCTTAATAATCTGATCATATAGCAATAGTTAGAAAATTTGGCATCTAAATAATCAACGTATGGGCATTAAGCTATTACATAAAATCATTTTTTTTTAAAAATTATCTGGTCTAATAATACAATATACAAAGGCAAACTTCGAGGGTCAAGCTGCAATAAAGAGGTGTTGATTTAAGAAAATAAAGAAAAAGGAGAGACTTTCTGAAAAAGTGACTTCCTACGGCAGTGGCGTGAGTCGTCGGGCGTTGCCTCGTGGACTTTCCTTCTGCCCCCGCAAACTTTGAATAATAGAGATAAGTAGACGACAAAATGGGAGAATTTTGGAATATTAAAGGATGGCATTAGAGCCACGGCACCATCTATATTTTAATCAAAAATGAAGATTGTGATTACTTAGGAAGAACGAAGGGGAGGGAAAAAAAGAGAGGCATTATGATCCTTTCAGAGAGGGTAAACACGGTTACACAGATCAAAGGAAGCAAAACATGAATCAATTTGCTTAATTCTTGCGCTGAATCAGAACGAAGATAAGAGAGAGAGAAAAAAAACTTCTTTTTTCTCCATAATTTTCGATGTTCCAATGTAGATGAAAGAAAGTAACTGAAAATTTAGGATAGCTATCTTTATGGTTGGACATGAAAGAGGTCTGAATATTATACTTGATTCAGATTAATGGTATGGGGTCTTTCGCGGTCAGGCCTTTGATCGATCATTTTCCAGTTTGTTTTCTAACACATCAGTAGATTGTGTCAAACGAAGACTAATCGGTGTATGACCGAGATCTTTGCTGCAGTTGAAGTGAAAATTTTGAAGCTCAAAACGCCGAAAATCATCACTGTTTTGCTGTCGACGGCGGCCGGCGAAAGGAAGGAGAGATGGCGAAGATCACCGGGAGCTTTCCGAGATCACTGATGGAAGAGCCATTGTGATAGAAGGCCTACAGTTCTCGCCTTTTGTCGCAGGGAGATAGACATCGTGATAGAAACACATGTGCTCTCTCCTGCAGTCGCCGGTGGTCGGCGACAGAAACGGGGGATGAACAAGATCACCGGGAGCTTCCGCGACAATTGATTGCGGTTGAACACTCCCGAGATCGTCAAAAGCCCAACCTTTGAGACAGAAACGGCCCAATTATGATCATCGTGATGACGACAGAAGAGTTCCATGAATCGACGGTATAGATTTCCCGTTCCCTTATTATATAAATCTCTCGTTACCCTGATTCGTAGTCATCGCCTAAACCCTTGGACCGGTCCGCCGCGGGTGTTCTCCGTTGCTCCCTCGTCCTCGTTCACAGTCGATCCGTCGCCTTCAAGTTCATCGAACACAATGGCTGCGTAAGCAATTCTGATCCCGTTTTATTTATCTTCTGATGCTATTATCCATGTGATGCATCTATCAAGATCCATTTTTTATGATAATTTGGTCATATACCTGCAAATTTCTATATCAACAAGCTTGTTCTTTTTCCCAAAATTGCAGCATAGTTTATCAAAGGACACGTTTCGATCTACGCCCTCTTCCTATCGATTGTCAAAAAAAAAATTTACTGTCAAAATCCTAAAATTTTCATGAGATGCTTGATTTTCAGATTTAGAAGAGAAAATGAAAAAGGAGGTTCTTTGACATTGAATCTCTGTATTAAGGATCATTTTAATGTTTTCTATCTGAGTTTTTCCCAACTATTTGGAGTCTGATTGCATCATTCTTAGATCTATACAAAGCTATATCACTGGTTGATGACTACTCAACCTAATCTCACGGGAAGCAGAAGCAAGATTCATCTTCATAGGTTTAGACAATTTAGAGTCACTGTATCATTCATATTTATTGTTGAGATCTGTGCAAGACTATATCACTAGTTGATGATGACTCAGTCTTATCTTACGGGAATTAGGAGTAAGATTCATCGTCATAGGTTTAAACATTTTAGAGTCGTTGTATCATTCTTATTTATTATTGAGATCTATGCAATGCTACATTACCGGTTGATGAAGACTCAGTCTTATTTTAAAGAAAGCAGGGCTAAGATTAATCTTTATAGGTTTAGACAATTTAGAGTCGTTGTATCATTCTTATTTATTCAAGACTATATCACTGGTTGATGACTACTCAGTCTTATCTTATGGAAAGTAGGAGTTTGATTCATCTTCATAGGTTTAAATAATTTAGAGTTGCTGTATCATTCTTATTTATTATTGAGTTCTATGCTTCACTATATCACTAGTGATGGCAAAACTCAATTTTATCTTACGGAAATCAGGAGTAAGATTCATCTTCCTATGTTTAGACAATTTAGAGTTGCTGTATCATTCTTATTTATTATTGAGATCTGTGCATGACTATATCACTGGTTGATGACGACTCAGGATTATCTTATGGAAAGTAGGAGTTAGATTCATCTTCATAGGTATAGACAATTTAGAGTAGCTTTCTCATTCTTATTTATTATTGAGATGTATGCTCCACATCACTAGTTTATGGCAAAACTCAATTTTATCTTATGGAAAGCAGAGTAAGATTCATCTTCATAGATTTAGACAATTTAGAGTCACTCTATCATTCTTATTTCTTATTGAGATTTATGCAAGAATTTATCACTGGTTGATGTGACAAATCAATATTATCTTATGGAAAGCAGGAGTAAGATTCATCTTCATAGGTTTAGACAATTTAGAGTCACCGTGTCATTAATTTCTTATTGAGATCTATGCAAGAATTGATCACTGGTTGATGACAAATCAATATTATATTGTGGAAAGCAGGAGTAATATTCATCTTTTAGACAATTTTTACATGAGTTGAAGCTTGTGAAAACTGCAACAGCTTAGTTGATCTCTGTACTAAACCAAAGCAAATCTTGTGGTTTGATCTCCTCTTTCTAGTTGCATTTGCTTGCGACTGGTAGTCAATTAGTTTTTTTTGATTTGGCAGTGAAGATGCCGCTGCCGAATCTGCCTCCGTGCTCGGCGAACCCATGGATTTGATGACAGCCCTGCAGTTGGTACTGAAGAAATCATTGGCACATGATGGACTTATCCGTGGCCTTCGTGAGGCTGCCAAGGCGATCGAAAAACACACTGCGCAGCTTTGCATTCTGGCTGAGGACTGCAACCAAGCTGACTACACTAAGCTGGTCAAGGCACTATGTGCGGAACACAATGTGCACTTGGTTACTGTTCCGAGCGCGAAAACTCTTGGCGAGTGGGCTGGGGTTAGTTGATTTGTTTTTTACTTTTTTTCAATCCAACACTACAATTCACATTGATCTTACTGCCGACAATGAACCAAGAATCCAAGATTTAGTAACCTAAACCATTTTGACTCATTTGATGTAACTATGCAGCTTTGCAAGATTGATTCAGAGGGCAAGGCAAGGAAAGTGGTGGGCTGCTCATGTGTCGTCGTGAAGGTAGCAACAAAGAACTTGCATCTTGTTTGTGGTTGCGATCAAGTTTGACAGTTAATAATCCTTCCAATTTTGTTTTCAGGATTACGGGGAAGAATCTGAGGGCCTTCACATAGTTCAGGAATATGTGAAGTCACACTAAAGTATGGAAGTTTTTTAGTTCTAGTCGGTGATCATTAAGGTGTCATGAGAGCTTTTAAGTGTTGAGATCATTTAAACATGAGGAATTTAGGGTTTGTGGTTGAATGTTTTCATTCTTGTTCTCGAACGAATTTTGTGATTATTTTGCTGGATCATATTGGCTTAATTAATGGCATTTGGTATTTGCTATAGTATATGAGATGTCACTGTTTGGCATTACACCAAATAGAGAAAACTGTTTAGTTATGATATTAATTAATGACCTGATTTATTATGGTATCTCTGAACTATTTAAGACGAATTGAACCTAAATATTCGATTATTTATGTTATTTTGTTTTATTGAAATTGAATTATGTTATTATTTATTTATTTAAAATATTTTAATGTGAGTGGAGTTTTAACCTTTAATTATAATAAAAAAACCTATTTTAATGTAATTATATGAGATACTTTATTTTATTTAATTATTTGCGGAGATATTAATAAAAGGGCGTGGGTGTTACATGATGTGGCATGACATGGACACTGATTACATTCTGAATGAACGGGTGGTCCCAGTTATGACTATCTATATAGAGGATAAATATTAGGGTATTACTAAATGGTCAGAATCTGGTCAGTTATATATGTATGAGTATTTTAGTAAGTTCATATGGACATATTAATTATATGCATGTACATGTATGCATTTTAATTGGGAGATAGAGATTTCTAGCTGGCCAGATTCTGGCCAGCAAGATTTACTCTAAATATTAAGTATCTGAATAGACGTTAAAATTCATATTCTTTCGGTGTACCCTTCTAGATAATCTTTATGTGTTGGGCGCTTAATGTACATGCTAATAAATCTCTCTCTTTATAAATATAGGTTTGTTATGTTGGGTAACACGCATAAGTGCCTCTCACGGGGGGAGGAGCTTCTGATCACAATGTCTTCGCGCGTGAGAGGCGCCCACGCATGTTGCCCAGCACAATAAAGCATTATATATGAATCTTGATTGAGACTTGCGGAGATGACGGTTGGGCACAGTAGATCAATGATTGACCGTCAGAAGACCTTTCTCTTCAAAAGAAGCTTCTCCTTCGATCTTGCGCATAAGGAGACGATATAACAAAACGTCAGTGCCTAAAAACTAGGGGGAGTCCCTGGCAAAGGCCCTTCGACGCTCAAGTCAATCTTAATTCGAACGAAAGGATGCAGAACAGTCAGAACGTATGCGTTAGAGTAGAGTTGCAGATGTAAGTGAACGTACCTTTATCACGGAGAGGACTCCCCTTTTATATACCACCTCACATAACCTTCGCGATTATGAGGTGGTTAAAATGTGTTAGAGTTTGTTTAGCAATTCATCATAATTGTCCAAAGAATCTTTATCTTACTCACATATATACTCTTTTTGTCGTTTACAACTTCAGTTATTATCGAAGTTGTCGAAAGAATATGATGTTATTATTGATCTGTTGATGGGAGACATAATGGTCCTTGAAGAAGTTCCCAGAAGAATATTCTCTAACACAAAGTTATTATTATGACAGGTTGAACATGATTCGTCCAGTCCTTAAGCTGGTCACCCTGTTGAGATGTTGTTGTTGATTGAATATAACCTGACCAGTCCTTAAGTTGGCTGCGTTGTTAGGATGATGTTGTTGGTTGAATATGTTTCGAACGGTTTTTAAGCCGGCTGTCCTGTTCCTGCCCTATTGAGACGTTCAGTTGCATTCTACATAAATTGCTTTGTCGTGTGTTATACTGCATGTATTTCGGTCGATCCTTAATTCCACCGCCTTGTTATGCTGCTATTCGCTGAGTACATTTGGCCAGTCTTTAAGTTGCTCTGTTATATTTTACGCACCCTTAAGACATTCGTTTGAGAGTGATATAATGTCTTAGTCATGTTGGAAATCCGCTCAAGAAATAATATAGTGCCTTATGCTTCCTAGAAGTCCTTCTAATAACATATGTTTTGCTAAAATCCTGCCCGGGTGGTAATATGAGGAGAGGTGTTGCAGGTCCGGTCGTCCTCTTCCTGCTCGGCATATAATGGGCTACCGAGAGATGCAACTATGTTCTGAAAAGTTTGGTTAGTATATTGAGCTGAACTACGTTGTGTCATTGCCCAATCAGACTTTTATATGGCCAGGGTATGTATACTCGCCCGACTTTGAGACTGTACAGATGCACATGCACATTGTCACTTATGATTGATATGTTGTGGAGTAAGTCAGTCATTCTGACCAATATGTAAGGCCGACCGGCCTTAAGCTTGACCACCTTAAGATCTGACTGCCCTTGAGACACTAGACTTCCCGGTTCGCTCGGCTTCAGGGTTGATCATCTTTCCCCGATCAGATTATAACTCAGTCTAATGGAATCTAAGAAGTTTGGCACTAGGCGATTTAATCAAAGCCGGATGAGGGGATTTTACTCTTTCTTGAGTATGACTGTCACCTTACATTAACTTTGACCGCTTCATCACTTGGACTTTGACTGACACGTTACCTTGACTCCTACTACCGTGTTAGCTTCCGGGTCCTCTCATTATAACCCGTATCACTAGCCTTCTCTTCAAGTCTAGTCGAAGGAGGTATAGCCGACTGATTGGACCTAAGTCTTATTCTTGCTCACCCGCTCGACCTTTTTGCAGAACTGTTTGGTGATTCGCTCTTCCCTTTTTACCTTAAGGACTTAGCATTTATTTCAAAAACTGCTTGTTCGCAACCGGTTCCTTTAAGCAAGGTTACCAAGGACATGCAGAGGGGTTCATGGTCAGAGGAATAATGTGGTTGTCACCTCCATTATAAATGTCCGTTTATGGGTTAGTGCCATTTGGTATTTTTCGAAATGACTTCTAACGCACGCTATTCTGTATGACTTAACGACACAACTTTTTGTAGTTCAACTGTGCACCAAAGCGCATGCCATTTCGATCAAGTGGTCGCCATTAAGCTAGTTTTTATAAAAACCCTAAGCGCTCGATACATTTAGTACTACACACTTCATTTTCTTTGGTTTCTTCTTCGATGAACTTTCCTCCCTAATCTTTTATTTTTCTGCACCTTAAGTGATCTAGTAAGATGTTTGCCTCCCATCAACTCTTCTTATGGGTCAAGAATCATTAGCCCTTTGATATACCTTTGCTTGTTCCACCTTCGATGATTCTAATAGGGCTTAGATCCAATCTAGGTATGAAATCCCTAAAGGTTATACCATCGTCCTCCCTTCTCCCGATGATCATCTTCACCATCCTCCTCCTAACCACATCACATTCTTTTCTGACTAGCTAGCAACTAGTCTACGCTTTCATGTCCATCCCTTTTTGTCAGAAGTAAGTCAATACTTTCATATCCTTTTGCAACAGTTCATCCCAAATGCCTTTCGGTATATTTGTGGAATGTTTATGTTGTTTCGTCTATTCGACAACCCTCCTACTCCTCACAATAGCTATCCATTTTCCTACCCTTAAAAAAATTGGAACCTGGGGCTTTCCTTTTCTAATATCGACTGAAGGCGGTCTTCTTTGAGGACATGCCATCCTCGAACAAGGGCTGAAAATCTCACTTCTTCTTTATGGAAATGCATGATCCAGCTACTTGGTTCACTAAGTGATAATCCTCCTTTCCTCTTCTCCTTGACCCTGGAGCGTTTAAGCAGGATCCCCTCTACATTTCTTACCTTCCCCAGCTAAGCCACCAATGTTTTCAAATTCATAAGTGGCTAAAGACTTTTTATATTTGTTTGGTTTAAGCCCCATCCGAAAGAAGCAATCTAGCTAAGTTTTGGTAATTTTAATCCTTACGTTATTCTTAACTAAGGTGTTTTTTGATTTGTGCAGTGGATTCTATTTTGAAAGCCAAGATTAATGAAGAAATTAAACTAACCAGAGAATAACTCCGTGCCAAGGAGCAATAATTATTAGCTGAACGAGGTCTCCCCCTGACCGCCCCATCTGAGGAGACATCCGAAACTCATGTAGCGGAATCCATTGCGACTACCGCTTCTAGGGAGCTACCTTCTTATCTGCTCCCAGTATTGGAGGATTTTCCTGTTGGGACATTGACGCCCGCTAGAGGGGGGGTGAATAGCGGCTCACCCAATGTTTGCTTCCTACAATAGTTAGTATGCACAACGAAAATATAAGAACAAATACTAATAAGAGAAAGCAAACCTAACACAATGATTTAACATGGTTCAGAGATAAAGCTCCTACTCCACGGCTGTTCGTAAGGTGGACGATCCCGATTGGTCGGTGGATGACTCCCAGGAAAACCTCTAGCTAGCTCACGTAGCTCCTTGTGGGTGGAGAAACCTCGCCACAAACTCGTACAAGCATGCTAGGCACACAAGAGCACTTTGGAGACTCTAAACACCAGTCGACTGCTACAATAATACTATAGTTCTGATACAATAACGCTACAGTAGTGCTACAGTATACACTTGAATTTTACCTTGAGTACAATCTCTCATGCACTCGTCATTGCCCGCACAACCTAGACCTACCCTTCTAGCCTCCTCCATTAGCCTCGTGTCCCTTGGATGTCTCCCCATCCTTCACGCCTTGCCTTCTGCAGCTTCCATCGACCTTGTCATTATTGTCGGGTCTTCCTTTGCCAAGTGGTCGTGCCTCTGGGACTTCATCCATTACCAAGTCACACTTGGATTTACGTTGTTGTACCTGTATACTGTACACTCACAATGCATATCAAATACAACAATAAACCTAACTTAAACTTTTGTCCAAACATCAAAACCTAGGGCACCTAGATTGCTCCAACAATCTCCCCCTTTTTTATGTTTGGCAACCCGTTTAAGTTAGGAAAATATAAATGCAATAACAATGCAAAATAACTATGCAAATCACACATGCATAAACATGGAATTTAACTCTAGGCTCCCCCACAAAGGCAAACTTCTCCCCCTTTGCAAATAAATGAGCAATCGCTCCCCATTCAACTAAGCTCCCACTTGAGTTAGAATTTTTTGCAAAGGTATTTTAAGTTTTTCACTTAAACCTAATACTTCTCCCCCTTTGCCATACATCAAAAAGAGCTCCAACAATATCCCAATTATTAGACTCTTTAACCTCTAATGACCATAAACATCATATATTAATCTCCTATAAGATTACATACATGTTCACCACTCTTTTAGTCTTTTTCGAATACTGAAAAACTTTTTTCAGACCGTATCAGTCGACTGCCAGAAGTCCCAGTCAACTGCCATAGTTCAAATGAGCTTACAGAGATATTCTGTGCTTAAAATTACTGTTACTAGTCGACTGCCATAGGTCCCAATCGACTACCCTTATCAAAACAAGCTTACAGAGACCTTCTATACTCAAAAATACTATTACTAGTCGACTGGTATAAGCCCCAATCGACTGTCCTCATCAAAATAAGCTCACAGAGACATTCTGTGCTCAAAAATACTGTTACCAGTCAACTAGTAACTGCACCAGTCGACTGGTACTTTATTTCAGCAAAAATTAACCTTTTCGACCCAACTTTAGAAATGCACTAGAAATTTCACAGACCTCCAAAAATTCTCAAATTTTGTGGAGATGTTTGCTTTTCCAATGTATACTTGAGAAAAATATATAAAAAAATATATTTATCACGAATCCTAAGATTGACACAAAACTCGAAACTATCTAAATGGTTCGATTTAACCTTGACTTAAGTCCTAGTTTTGACTTCCTCTTGATGTATCTGACTGATACTAAATCATAATGCATCCCTAGCATTAATTTATATAACATATATACATCAAAAACTAATTTTCATGCAATATGAACTCAATTCATATTTTGATGCATGAAACACATCCCAATTGTGCCAACCCACTAGGTTAGAGACTTAAGTCCGTCTCCTAACCACTTGACACATTTGATAATGTTAGCTAGAGCCCTAGAGCCAATCATTTGATGATTGTATTTTGGACTTGTTGTATCATATTCTATCTATATAAATAAAGGCATTTAGATTTTGGTTATTATACTTACTTGTATTGGTGCCAAATAAACTAAGTATAATAATGTCCTTGAGTAGACGGTTCTCACCTATATCAATCGGTTAGTTGAACTGATAGTGAGATGATATAGGGAACACTACTCTTAATCATTTCTAGTCGAGTATTAACATTCAGGGACAATGTTAATGCAATAAGACTAGCATGTAGGTCAACTTGATGACTTGATCTCATAAGTCATGGATATAGAGATATCAAGTTGACACATGAGTATACATTACAGAATGTATACTGAATGACCCGCCATGAGAAAGTATCATGGATCGTTATATGAGTGTCATATACTTTCTCATGTGGCTATTAGTATGACTACTAGTCCTTAGACCTGAAGTCACCATAGATCCCTACATAAGGAGTTATGTGCTTTGGTTTCGTCAAACGTCACCCGTAACTGGGTGGACTATAAAGGCGATTACTGGGTATATAACAAATTATGCAGAGGGATGTGAGTGATGTAGATGAGATCTATCTCTCCTATATGACGGGAGAGACATTGGTATTCTTGATAGAGTGAGACCACGAAGTGCATGGCCATGCCCAAATGAGTCAATATAGGATATTGAGCTCATTTAATTTAGTGAGTCTACTTGGAGTTCAAGATTTAGATTGGTCAGAGGATGACACGGTCTATGCCTCACATTGACCAATCTAGATGTCTAGGATAGAAGGACACTTGTCATATATTATGAGGAGTCATAATTAGTACTCACAAGGTGATGTTGGATCTCAACATTCTTGTAACTTGGGTAGTAATGATATATTGCTAGATACCGCTCATTACTTATGGTCCTAAATGGGTTTAGGGGCATTGCCAACGTTACAAGAACCTATTGGGTCACACACAAAGAACAAGTGGATGGAGATTAGGTTCATAGGATGAACCAATTGGATTAGGTTCATATGATGCACCAAAGATTGGATTCGGATTAATTCAAATTAGACTTATTGAGTTAGACTCAATTAGATTCAATTGTTGAATGAGTCTAATTTAAATTTGATTCATTGAGTCAATTTATATTAATGAATTGAGATTCATTAAATTAAAATTGACTTGAATCAAAAGTTGGATTTAACTCAACAAGGAAGATAATTGGTCAATTTTGATTTGACTAAATGGAAGTTGAAACATCAAGTTTGACTTGATGTATTGCCACATCATGAAGGTTGACTCATCCTACATGGCATGACTAACCTTGCCACATCATTTCCACCTCATAATGGTGTGCCACCTCATGGGGGTTACACATCTTATACCACTTAATGTGGTATGCCACATTAAATGAGGAGGTTACATTGTGTGGCCGGCCACACTAATGTGAGGAGGGGTTTTTCATTTGGTGGCATTCATGTGTGGTAATTGCTTCTTCTTCTTCCTTGCTTCTTCCTCCTCTTGCTTGCTGTTGCCGTGGGTTTCAAAGGAGGAGAAGGTGGTTGAGTGAATTCCAAGAGCATAAGGAAGAGTGAAGGTCACAAAGGAGGATACTACTTCTTGAGTGTATGAGATTCTTTTGCATTCTCTCTTTTTCTTCCTTTCAAATCCTACCCGAGAGCCCTAGAAAGTGCTAGCACACTTGGGGTGCTCTCTTCTCCATCCTTGAGTGTTAGAGAACACTTCTTGTTCGTGTGGATATCACTAGAGAGTTGTCTATGTTGACAACTTCGAGATCCGGCGTACCTTGGACTTGCGGGATTGCGAAGGGCACGCATCGAAGGTATAAATGTTTTTCCTTTGTAGATCTATTGTAGATCAAAGTTTAAAACTCGTACTCGTATTTTCGAAAGTTTTTCTTCTCACGAGATCCAGTGGCATGGGTGATTCGGGGTTTTCGCGACGCGAAAAGCGGTTTTCGTCGCCCGAAAAACCCAACAGATAACCCATTTAACATGGGTCCAAGAGGCTCTTCCTAACCTTAGAAATCTTAACCTTAGTCACCTCCCTTGGTGACTCATCCATTATGGCTACACCCATATGGTGTACCATAGGTGACACTTGGCCTACAAACTTGACTTTCTTAACCTTAGACACCTTGTCTTTGGTAAATTTCTTCTTGTCTTTCGCGTTGAACACCTCATCCTTGCCATAATTATATGTCACCCTAGCATATTCCTTTTTATTGGCCTTGGATGACTCTCCCTTATTCTTTGTCACACCTCCCTTACCAATGTGATGTGTCACTTTAACACTTGACCTCCTTTTGATCTTGGAGGGACCTAATTTGATATTTTTGGGTCTTTGACCACCCACATGTTAAGTCCCTTAGGTCCAATAATGAACCTCTCTAGGACTTTATCCATTTCCTCAAGCTTTGTCTTCAAGGCTTGTTTTTCCAACTCTAAAGTTCTAACCCTAAAGTTAACATGTCCACCTTGGACACCCTTAGACCTACCAACCTTCCTAGGCATATGTGTCACGTTCCGCAAGTGTATGAAAATGTCGCAAGTAATATAAAAGATTATCGTATCCACAGGGACTGGAATAAGCACTAGAAATATCTCAAAGCAAATTAGCTAAACAACTAATCAATTGGTTTCAAATGCTAAGGATGAAAAACAAATCTAAAATGAAAGATTAACAAACAAGAGTTTGGAGTTTGAGTTATGATAAAGGGAGGTTCTAGGAGTTTTGGTTTCTTTGTAAGATCTCTTGAATGTATATGGTTTACCAATTCTTATTTCTCAATTGTCTAATATTTGTAGAAGGTTGCCGGTTCTCTCTTGCAATAGATAACCGGCTTAGGACTGAAAAATGCACCTAAATGTGATCACTTAGATATGAACCTACGTTGTCCTTACACAGGATTGCACCTATTACTATGCTTCCCTCGGATACCAACATAGAAGTTCATAGCTTCTTAACCCATAAAGATACAAGGATTGAATCATAAAATCTATCCTACCCTCTTGAATATTCTCATTTCCCCTTCAAGGTTATCCCTCAAACGTCCTTACACGGGCTTGCACCTGTCACGTGGATCCCTCGGAAAATCAAGTGAGAATTAATCTCTACAAAGTCTATAAGATATCCAAACAATCAATCAAGAATGAGAATTAAGCCCTAATCATAATTAATCATTCAAGATCCAATCGATACAAACTAGGCAACATCATATAAACAAAGAAATGGCAAATCCACAAGAGTTTATATCAATTTATCTCACAAATACTCCCTCCATCCTAGAACAAAAAGATCTACTCCATAAAACGAAGAAAGAAAACCAAAGATAAGAAGATTACAAGCATTTCTTCAATCCCAATCTAAGAAGAGGAGAGAAATAAAACTTATCTACAATATAGCTCCATCTTCGGATCCAATCCTCGCTCCCGGAGTCGAATTCGCCAAGATCTCCCTTTAGATAGCCCAAAAATCCTTCCAAGAATGGGAGGAATCCACCTAATCTTGCTTTCTCCAAAAGGGGAGAAGATCCCCTTTCAAATCTTCAAAGAGGCTTTAAATAGAGGGGGCTTTCGGGCGCCACACGACCCTGAGGCATGGACGTTTGAGGTTCACACGGCCAGAGCCTTTCCCCTCTCTTCCATCCATACACGGACGTGTGGTGTACACGGCCGTGGATAACTCCCATCAAGACCTCCAAGCACGGTCATGTAGATCCACACGACCTGCACTGCCCCAGCTTCTGGAAACCTGGCACGGCCGTGTGGTGCCCATGGCCAGAACACTTTTAAGCGTTGGGAACCCTGCACGGCCGTGTGATGCACACGGCCAGGGCCTTCTTGGTCTCTGGAAACTTTACACGACCATGTAGATCCACACGACCATGTAAGGATTGAACTCTGATTTGCTTCAAAACTTGGCACGACCGTGTGAAGTTCACACAGCTAGGCCAAGTTCCTTGTCTGTTTCTCCTGGTTGACCACACAGCCAGAGCACTCCACCCAGGCAGGGTCGTGTGTGGCACACCACCAAGTGCTTTCTCCAATGCTTAGCTCATAAGTTTGTCCAAGAATGTAGAATCTTTACCAAATTCGACTCCTGTGTACAAAAAATGCACAAAAAGCAGATCTCCGAACAAAAAGAGTAAATATGCTAAAAGAAAAGCTGGAAGTATAAAAATGCATAGATCAAGCAAGCTCAAAGTATGTAAATGTGCGTCAAAACATGCATAAAAGTATATAAAATCTACGCACATCAATATGTCTCCCTTTCTTGGTATTAATGCTTAGGTTTTCATTCACTTTCCTTCCCTTAAGCAAAGTAGTTTAAATCTTATTAGGTCCACCTTTACTAGATTTAGCATGAATAGGTCTCCTAGGATTATCACCTGCATTAACCCTATTCCTATCATTGTACCTAAATCCATGATTATGCTTAGGTAAATAATCTACATTATTTATAACAAGCATATAAGAATTAGAGCTTGGATTAAACTTTAAAATAGGGATTACCTTCCCTTTTACCTTTGAAGCTCCTCCTTGACTTGAGCTCCTCTTCTTTTTTCCATTTCTTCAAGTGCGCCAATTTCTTGAGCACTCCTCTCCTCGGGCACTTTGTGTGGTAGTGACCCCACTCACCACATGTAAAACACCTAATGTACTTCTCCTTCTTCTTCCTACAACTCACATTAGTTTCTAAATTAACTTTAGTGAGTTTAGGGTTTACCTCCTTTACCTTCTTGAGCAAAGGACACCTACTCTTGTAGTGCCCCATCTTACCACACTCAAAGCATTTGATGTAGTCCTTTGTACTCTTCTTGGTAGTTGAGATGGAGGGTTGAGCTTCCAAGATCTCCTTTTCCTTAGATTGCTCTTCGTTCTCTTCACTTGATGATGTGGACAGTTTCACTTCTTCCTCCCTTGAAGATGTGGATGATACCTCCTCATCTTCCTTCTCCTTCTTAGATGTTGAGTACATGTCAACATCCGATTGGTTCTTCTCCTCTTGAATAATGAGTCATTCTCCTTGGGATCCTCTACTTCTTGGACTTGTGTAGGACAGTCATGAAGCGCAATTGCCATTTTCCAAAGGCCGCTTGCGTTCTTGTATTCACCTACATTTAATACCAAATTAAGAGGTAATAAATTAATCAAAATTCTAGTTACCTCCTTGTTTGCCTTCGATTGCTCCCTTTGTTCCTCGGTCTAATACCGAGGCCGGAGTCACTTTCCCTTCTTATCCATTGGAGCTTTAAACAGTTCCTCCAACACAATCCATTGGTTCTAATCTATTTGAAACCAAGTCTCCAACCGCTTCCTCCAATACTCGAAATCATCTCGATCGTATGGAGGTGGGATTCAGATATCCCATCCTAGAGGTCCTTCGGACTCCATCTTCCTTTAGCGCTTTGCTCCCTCGGCGATTAGTCTGTAGAAGAGCGACCCGCTCTGATACTAATCGTTAGGACCTTGATGTCCGCTAGAGGGGGGTGAATAGCGGCTCACCTAACATTTTCTTCCTACAAAGATTAGTATGCACAGTGGAAATACAAGAACAAATATTAACAAAAGAAAGCAAACTTAACACGTTGATTTAACGTGGTTCGGAGATAAAGATCCTACTCCACGGCTGTCCGCAAGGTGGACGATCCCGATCCGTCGATGGATGACTCCCCGGAAAACCTTCGGCTATCTCATGTAGCTCCTTGTGGGTGGAGAAACCTCGCCACAAACTCGCACAAGCACGCTAGACACACAAGAGCACTTTAGAGACTCTAATAGGGGTTAGCCACCTCTATTTTCGTCAACCATGGCCAAGCACCTCGAGCTCTCTTAAATAGAGCTCGGGAGGGAGCACCTAGCTGTGTTTCTCGCCACTGTACCAGTCGACTGGTCCTAAGTGAAATTTGACTATTACAAGCCAACGGTCGTCAACAAGTCGACTGATGAAAACACCAGTCGACTGCTACAGTAACACTACTGTACTGCTACAGTAACGCTGCAGTAGTGCTATAATATACACTGGAATTTTACCCTGAGTGCAGTCTCTCATGCACTCATCCTTGCCCGCACAACCTAGCCCTAGCCTTCTAGCCTCGTGTCCCTCGGACGCCTCCCAATCCTTCACGCCTTGTCTTCTGCAGCTTCCATCGACCTTGTCATTATTGTCGGGTTTTCCTTTGCCAAGTGGTCGTGCATCCAAGACTTCATCCATTACCAAGTCACACTTGGATTTACATTGTTGTACCTGTATCCTGCACACTCATAATGCATATCAAATATAACAATAAACCTAACTTAAACCTTTTCCCAAACATCAAAACCTAGGACACCTAGATTGCTCCAATATTTCCTTCAAAGAAAAATGTTTCCCCAAAGAAAAAATACAAGGGGTGCAAACTTATCCTCGCACATGCCCCATCTCCTAAGAGGCGAGCCTCCTCCTTGGAAAAATCTTCTTTGCCTTTATCTTCAACCCAAGAAGAGTCCATCCAAGAGGAGGCGCAATCTTTTGAACGAACTTTACTTGTTCATCCTTCTATCTATCCAACTCCAGGGGATAGTCCAACACAAGAGGCTCTTTCTTGATCGGACAATTTCCCAGAGCTAACATTCTTTACGTCTCCCAGTGCAAAAACTACTACTACCACCGCGAATTGGCCCCATCAATCGTTGGTCACCTTCGCTCTGCCATCTGTCCAGGATGTGGTTGTTTCAACACCCTCCTCTTCAACTGCTATCCTGATACCGTTAGAGCGTCGTTTAATAGACGGTTGGGCGGATGTAGGAAATCAGTTTAGTGAGCTTGCTCCTAAGGATTTGGCAGACGAGTATTCCTATTAGTAAACCAAAGTAATGTGATCTACTTTATTATTTTTTCACTCATATTGAATACTCACAGTGATGCCTATCTTTCAGTGCTAGGCCATAAGTATGGGCGTGGCCTAACATCTGTATGCCCTAGCTCAAGAAAATGACTTATTAAAGTAGCAAGCTTATGAGGCAGTTGCCACGCATGCTTCTTGATGACTAAAGGAGCTGGAAGCTCAACTTCAAGAGGCTCAATAGCTGCCCAAAGCTGAACTTGAGAAAACGGCCAACCTGAGGACTACCTTGAACGCTTCTAAAGTTCAACTTCAATCAGAAACAAGTCTTTAGATAGAAATGACGACAAAGTTGGATGAGAAGATTGCGAGCATTTCCCATCTATTCACCCAACTACAAGAATTAAAGGCTACCCATGCCACCGAGCTAGCAACCAAAGAGTCCAAACTAACAACTCAACGTGATGAGCAGGACTCCCTGCGTTCAGATTTATGAACTACTCAAACTAGATTAATAGCTTCCTAGATGTAGTTGGCCATCTATCGGGCTGGGGAGGTCGAACGCTTTGAGACGAAGAAAAAAGATCTCTTTTGGACACACGTATTTAATGCACCCATTGCCCGCTCCATCACTAGACCACTTTTTATTGGAGCAAAGGGTGTAATGGAGCAATTAAAGAAAGTGGATACTTGACTTCCGATCCCCCCCGCCGACTTTTTGGATCTTAAAAGGATAACTGATAATGGTCCACCTAACCCGTTTCCAAACCTTGCATATTTTACATTGCTTTTTCTGTGTTGTCTTTAGTTACTGAACCAGATACATGTATCCATTATAAATACAACTGAATTCTCCCTTGAATGTCTTTGCCATGAATTGTATCTATTCAATAATTTATGTATATGATAAAGATACATAAGTCTAGTTAGGCAAAAACCCAGACAGAACAAAACAAGAATTTAATCAAAGAAACATCAATCCTCTTAGGTTTCCTTTGGAGTAAAATTCGTTCGACCCTTAAGGCTGAATGAGAGTATTACCTATTCAGAATGAAACCTGGTCGATACTTTACTCACACTCTCGAATTGATTCGACACGATTCTGGCCAGGTTGCTCTACTCATTATCCTCCCGGATGTGTCATAAAAACTCACACAAGCTTATGGACAGCGGCAATTTGAAAAAGGTTACACAAAAAACCAAGTTTACCTCAATAAGAGCACCAACTCTTCGAGAGGATTGCCTGTCGAATAAATTACGACAGTAGGCTTCTGATTAGTGCCACATGTGTGTTCATCATTACGAGTATATGCCTTTTCCTATACCTACTACTTTGTCTTCATCATCTAATATTCTAGAATATAACCCACCTTCTTTCTATTACCATCTAATGACTCTGCTTGATAGGTGAGCTTAACAACTTCCTATAAACATTTTCCGAAAAACCCTAAGGTTTCTACTTCTTCTGCTTCCTCAGTATTTTTACACTTTCTATTTCTCTCATCTTCTTATTCACTATGACTGAAGCTCACTTGTGCTACACCTAATCACTCACTCATTTTTATAGCGAAGGCCATTACTCTAGCTTTCCTCTTCAAAAATACTCGGCTAACAAAAGAAGCTTTAAACCGAATAGGTGAGAACCTACTAAAGGAGCGTTATCTTAGACAGGCCTCTACCTCTGTTGGTCTACTCCCTCCAGCAGAACCTTCCTATATAGTTCTTCCTATAGCTATACAAATTCGGAGGCTCCTCTTATAATTAAGCACAAAAGGCCCCAGGCAGAGGCTCTAGGTTGGGATATACCTGAACAACACCAAGCGGGATCCTTTTGCTTCGGCCGAGATCTCTTTTGCTCGAGGTAAAGAGCCTGGATCTCAAAAACATAGCCGGTCTCATTTTATAATTGCCATGATGAGGCCAGACATTCTTATACCTATGTCTCATGTGACTACCCCAACTATCAGGCCAATTGAGACAATGCCAGCTCCTCTACCTACTCAGTCAATTCCGCCACAGGCCCCCCCAAATGAACTCCTAGTACAAGATCGGTCAGCTGTACATCCGGACAATCAATACCCGAGTAAAGTCCTAGGCTGGTCGAGTAAATATCAAATCTTTACCTATTTAACTAACTTCCATTCGTTCACAATCGCCTGGGATCCCTCTTGCTCTTCCTTCAAGACCTACTCCTCCCCTAGCTCCCAATGCCATTTCAAGGAATCTATGGGTTACCATCCCAAAAAGGTATGGATACTACTTCTTCCCCATCCTACGAGATACTTAAGTTGAAGGGTCCATTAGCCGAGTCGTGGGTGTAAGCATATAGACAAATACAAGGGACCACCATATCAGAGTGTGCTGACGAACACACTCAAAATGCTATTGTGATGAGTCCATGCCTAAGTCTTTTTACATTTCCTTTATGAACTATATGTTAGGGTCGATTTGTAGCTAGAGGAGGGGGGGGGGGGTGAATAGCTCGTCGTGCTCCAGTTGCTTGCTTCATGATGATGATATGTAGCGGAAATACACACTAAGCACACTGACAATCGCTAACACTAGGATTTACTTGATATCCACCTTAAAAAGAGGTGACTAATCTAAGGATCCACACACGATGCACTCTCCACTAAGAAAAACACTCCTTTTTGGTAACTACCAAAGGCGGAGAAGCCTTATACAAACCCATACAACAAGATACAATACACGCAAGAAGAAAAATACAAGAATACAAAGTAAAACCTCTTTTTGCTTGACCTTGTTGCTGAAGAACGCCTCTTGAACCTTGGAAGTGCAACAACACTTGTTCCCAAGAGCTTCCAAGAACTGGCGATGAGTGCTCGGAGAAATCGCATGAAGATCGGGAAGAAGAGTTGCGGAGAAGAAGCTCGCCAACGACTATATACTTCGCGCTTCTAGGGCTCCCAATCGATTGGGCATGGTCCCAATCGATTGTCACGTCAGATTTGTGCCATCCCAGTCGTCCATCGCTCGCTACCTGTGCAACGGTCACATCCCAATCGATTAGCTGATCGATTTGGGAAGGCTTGAATCGATCGGTTGATCGATTCAGAGCACCTCTGTGCTCGTTGGAAGCTACCTGAATCGATTGACCGATTGATTCAGGCGTTCTCGCGATTGCACAAGAAAACCAACTGCCAATTGATCGACCGATCAATTGACAGTGCCTGATCAATCGGTTGATCGATTGGGCAGCTCTCTATGCTCGCGATACTTGCTCCCAATAGATCGACCGATCGATTGGGTCGCTACTTATTGCAACACTCTCCCAATCAATCGGTTGATCGATTGGGCTTGGGTCAATCGATCAACCAATCGATTGCCACAACCTTGACTTGCCAAACTCAAGTCCAAGGTTCCCAAACCCAACATCCGGTCAATCGTGACCTGTTGAGACTCTTTCTGCCTAGCATCTGGTTAACCTTGACCTGTTGGGACTTCTTCACCAAGTGTCTGGTCAATCCTTTGACTCACTTGGACTTTTCTCCTTGTGCCAAGTATCCGGTCAACCTTGACCCACTTGGACTTACTGTCTCGTGCCAAGTGTCTGGTCCTCCATGACCCACTTGGACTTCCACCAGATGTCTGGTCACCCTTGACCCATTTGAATTTCTTCGTGCCAAGTATCCGGTCAATCCTTTGACCTACTTGGGCTTCCCAACACCAAGTGTTCGGTCAACCTTGAGCCACCTGGATCTCTACTTGCTTGGCTTCACTCACCAGGTCTTTCCATCTGCCTAGCTTCACTCACTAGGGCTTTCCATCTGTCTGGCTTCACTCACCAGGACTTTCACCTAGCTTCACTCACTAGGGTTTTCACCACTGCACGACTTCACTCACCGGGACTTTCACCTGCCTAGCTTCACTTACTAGGTCTTTCACCTGGCTTACCAGGATTTTTCAACTGCCTAGCTTCACTCACTAGGTCTTTCACCTGACTTTACTCACTAGGATTTTCCCTTGCCTAACATCCAGTTAGGACTTTCCCAGTTAAGTATCCAGTCAAACTTGACCTACTTGACTCTTCCTCACATCAAACTGGTCAGTCCTTGACCAAAGGGGAATTGTATCAACAATCTCCCAAATCGGACGATTGCACCTGCAATCTCCATGTATTGTCAAACATCAAAACCCAAACATCAAGACTCAAGCTTGAGTCAACTCAAACTTAATCAACCTGGTCAACCTTGACCCAAGGATGTTGCACCAAAAATCACTCCCTTTTTTATTTTTGACAATACTTTTAAGTTAGGCTAATCCCATAGCCTCAACTTCTTTTTCACGGCAATGTCCTTTGGATAATGAAGGTATAATTTAGATCCTACATTCTCCCCCAAACTTTTCTTAAGGGATAAAGGCCTAACTTAAACCCTAGATTTCTACCCCTATTAGCACACATCAAAAACTCTTTCCCTGAAGAGTTACTCAACGTTGTTCACAACCTTACATGTTGTTCACAATACCACAATGAAGGTCCAATACCCTTCACGGTATCCAATGCTCATCCTTGAGCATTAAACCTCTTCACAATGCTCATCTTAGAGCATCCATCATTCCAACAATGAAGGTCTCATACCCTTCATTATAGCCAATGTGCACCCTTGAGTATTAATCCACTTCATAATGTTCATCCTTGAGCATTCACAACTTAACAACGAAGATATCCACTCTCCATTATTTTTCAATACTCAACCTTGAGCATTTTTTTCTAAAGAAGGTTATCCACCTTCTAAGGTTTATGAAAAATTAATTTTCATGTCCTTAAAGAGTAAATCCCCCTAAAGACATGCTCCAAACTTCTATCATTACACCAGCAATGACTTGAAATCCCTAAACCTTTAGGAAACTCAAAATTTAAAATTTTAAGGTTCAAAAAGTCAATATTGAAGCCAAACCTCATCCTAAACTTCAACTTACCAATCTTTAACCATTTCTCCTTGTTTTCATTATGAAAACTCCCCCTAAATGTGTACAAATATATTTCAAGGGGTTAGGAATGGTTAAAGAGGCTAAAAATAGCTTAAAGTACTGAAATAAGACTTTTCCAGTCAAAATCAGCCTTTTCAATCGATTGGGTTGGGTCTCAATCGATTGACATTAGTTTTAATAGATCGCCTGATCGATTTCACAAGCTTCTGTTCACGAAAATTTTCTCTGAATCGATCCACTAATCGATCGAGGCAAGGTTGAATTGATCGGATGAACAATTCAGTGAGCTTCAGCTCGTGATAATACCAGTCTCAATCGATCGCCCAATCGATTGGAGGTCTGATTTTATGGAATCCAATTTTAGTGAAATTCAGAAATGCCCTAAAAATTTTACAAAATTCTAAAAATCATGAAAATTATTGTAGACATTATTTAGGATATATACTATCAAGGAAAAATAGTTTTCTAAGAAAATATATCTTATTTTCAAAGATTGACACAAACTTGGTAACTTGTAAAAACTTCAATGTTTCTTTCAAGTTTGTGTCTAACTTTTCAATGATAATTACTATCAAAAGATAGCCTTCACCAAGGTTTTCCAAAGTATATTTAAAATGTTTTCAAAACTAATTTCCAATCATGTTCTTTGGGCTAAATGCACATGACTTATACATTAGCTTTCCCAATAATTGGAGTATACATAACTATGTGTTTTGATGAAATCAAAACTCAAATAAATGCACTAAATTAACATCTTGAGTCTTGTTCATTATCCTAGCATCTCACTTGTATTTAATGTGTACTAAAACATATACAAGTCACCTTATAGTTTTTGTAAGATGTAGATTTTGATCTTGCCGTAAACTAGGGATCATGCGTATCTATCTAGGCATTTTGAATTATGAACATCCACCTAGGATGCTGCTTGTTAGTAAATTCCATTATCCTTAGTTGCAAGGAATTAAAAAATAATGCATGATAATTTATGGCATACATCAACATAGAAATAATTTTTGAAAGAAAATATTGTTGGGGTTGCAAGGTTGCAAACATAGTCCCATATTGGAAACACATGGGAAAGATCATGGGTTTATAAGAGAAAGATATCTCCCTTGGCATGAGGCCTTTTGGGTAGAGCCCAAGAGCAAAACCATGAGGGCTTAGGCCCAAAGTGGACAATATCATGTCATTGTGGAGATATCTAAATTCTTTTCGATCCAACAATTGGTATCAGAGCCTGAACTGCCAGAAGGTTTAACCACCAACTGTGCACAAGAGCTATGGTCTGATTGAGTCATGTGAGTACAATATTGACCTCGAACAAAGAAAGTGGGGGCTCCTATGTTCGGATCAAGAGGACCAGACACCAGGCAAGGAAGTCTTAGTTGCGACTAGGCAAGGAAGTCCTAGTAGGTCGGGTGGACCGAGGGGCAGGAAGACCTGGTGGGTCGAGGATCGGATGTGGGAAGCCTATGGTCCTTTGTTTGAGGGGGGGATTGTTGGGGTTGCAAGGTTGCAAATATAATCTCATATTAGAAACACATGGGAAAGATCATGAGTTTATAAGAGAAAAGATATCTCCATTGGCTGAGGCCTTTTGGGGAGAGCCCAAGAGCAAAACCATGAGGGCTTAGGCCCAAAGTGGACAATATCATGCAATTGTGGAAATATCTAAATTCTTTTCGATCCAACAAATATACTATAACTACATGATGTATATATGACATGTCATGATATTTTTATGTTTTTCATAATGAAAATGAATGCACACATGATGTCATGGCATATGATGAGCAAATAAAGTATGACAATTTAGCATAAGTAAAATACCTATGATATGGGTCAGGTTTAATAGGTCCCCGGTGAAAAGGGGAATGAAAAGAGATAGAAGAATTAAGCAATGTAAATATCGGTCGAGGTAGCAGGTTTAAGAAAGTATAGGCCAATATCAGCTAGGACAACACACTTAAGAAAATATAGGCCAATATCATCCGGGACAACAGGTTTAAGGAAATATAGGCCAATATCGTCCGAGATAACACGCTTAAAAAATATAGGCCAATATCGGCCGAGATGACAGGTTTAAGGAAATATAGGCCAATATCGGTCGGAACAACAGGCTTAAGAAAAGATAGGCTAATATCGGCCGGGGTATATCTTGAGAAGGGTAGGCTAATATCAGTCGGAATATACCTTAAGCAAGAAAGGCCAATATCAGCCGGGATTGTCTGAGCTAACGCATGCAAATATAGACTAATATCGAGCGGATGCATATGATCGTCCGGGAATGAACAGATATAAGACCATACAGGATTTATAATATATTATCGGATGATGAGGACATGTGTTAAATAAAAATAATAATCCGCCTGTACAAAACCTAGGGTCAATCCCGACCGATACAAAACATAGTATAATATCGGGCTGTCCACAACATAGTGAAGACAGGATAATCGAGCAGGGGTGATAAAATATAACTTATGGGATAGGACGAGAACAAACATTTTGATGATTTTACAACTTATGAAAATATCTACTTCATGTAATTGTATAACAGGTTTGCTAATTTAGCGGAAAGAATGTTTCTAGACTCTTCTGCAGATACTAGACAACAAAGAGGGTATATCTGGGGTACAAAGAAGATTCCTTAAAAACTATTTTCTGCAAGTACGTGGCTTACGTCATCTCATAACAAACTCTAACAAACCGGGGTTCACTTCATGACTACGGAGGTTATATGAAGTGGTATAAAAAGGGGAATCCGCTCTGTTGGCCAGGTATGCTCACATTCATGCTCACACTCACAACCCACATTGTAAACCCTAGTTTCAATTACTGTTCATCTTTTTCCTTCTTCCACACCAAGAGAGATCACTAACTTGAGCGTCGGAGGGCCTAGCCAGAGATTCCCACCCCGATCTTAGGTCACTGACGATAGTGTTGGCGGTTCTCTTGTGCACAGGAAGTCATTGGAGCCTTCCTTTCGTCTTTAGATCGTGGTATGAGGAGGGCGTTCGGTGAGTTCATTCTCTTAGATCCACTTTGGGTTTCTCGGATCGGTAGTCCACAGGTATTATTCTTCGTCAGCGGTGAGGTTTTCTCCCAACTTTCCATTTTGTCAAGCTTCTCAGACATGATCAAATTTGACGTCGTCTGTGGGAATATTCACCTGAATCTGAGATTGCAATATGGAAGACGCTGGAAAATCGAACCTACTCACCATTAGTCACGAAGATCTAGATTTCCTCATCAATACTCATGTCCAGAAGGCTCTACAGCAACAACAACAACAACAACAACAACAACAAGCTCATACTGGAGCTACTTTGGCAGTGGCTCATAATTCGGCAGTCTCAACCACTAATCGACTAAAGGGAAAAGAGGCGGAGGAAGAAGATTGTGTATATATTACTCCATCCACTGCTTCTCCGACCCGGCACCCTCGAGCCTTTCTTTATACTCCTTTTGAATAGGGAGAACGAAGGCCTGTATTTCAAGAGTCCTCTGGTGAGGCACCAGATAAAGAGAAGCGTAAAGCTAAGATGATGGTAGCTAGTGATAACTCACCGAAAAGAATTATCTCTCCATTTTCTCAAAGTGTATTAGATGATCCACTCCCTAAGCGGTATCAAAATCTTCAAATCGGCGAATACATTGGAACCACAGATCTAGAGAATCATTTATTAAAATTTGAGAATGTAGCATTATTGCAGTAATTTTCTGATGGAGTGAAGTGTCGGATGTTCCTTACAACACTTGGAGGAGCTGCTCAACGACAGTTCAAAAGATTGCCGGAAAATTCTATCCGAAGGTTTAAAGATTTAAGAAGATTTTCTTACACCATTTTTCTAGCAACAAGAGGTATCATAAAACTCCCTAGAGCTTATTCTCAATTAAACAAGGATCCAAGGAGGCCATTAGAGCCTACATCAAAAGATTCAATCAGGTAACCATCGATGCGCCTAACGCTACCACTGAGATATTAGTAAGTGCTTTCTCTCAGGGCCTGAATGATAATGATTTCTTTAAAGATTTGGTGAGAAATCCTCCTGTAAATTTTGACTTATTAATTGAGCGTGCTACTGAGTTTGTTAATGTTGAAGAAGCTCAGGCTACACGTAGAAAAGAAGATACTACTTCTTCTCCTGCTCCTGTTAAGGAGAAGGCTATCACTCCAGTTCCTCCCCCAAGGGGACCTCGAGTAATCTCTCCGCCCCATCGTCATCCAGAATATCACTCACAAGTGGTACAACATGTGGAGATGCAACAAGAAGCACCAAGAAGATGGTGCAATTATCACAAGACTAGCAGTCATCATACAGAAGACTGCTTTGTTCTGAAAAATAGGAAAGCAAATAGGGATCGCTATCAGAGGCAAAACTATTATCACCAGCAATATCCTAGGCAGCAAAGCCCTCTCAAATTAGAATATCGCTCGGTCGAACCTCAACAAGGTGTATTACCAGTCTCGGTCGGTACAACTCAAGTGCCTGAGAAGACTCAGCCTGAGGCCATGACCACCCGACAGGAAGAAAATAGGAGCAATGCCGCCCGAGGCAGCATTAATATGATCATGGGCGGGCCCACTGATGGAGATTCTAACAGGGCCAGAAAAGCACACGCACGAAGACTCGAGATCCATGCTGTAGGATGCAGCATGGAGAGAGCAGCAGGGCCAGAAATCAGTTTCGGGCCCAAAGATCTTGAAGGGGTAGAAATACCCCATGATGATGCATTAATAATTAAGGTTGTGATAGCCAATTATGCTATTTCTTGTACCTTCATAGACACTGGTAGTTCTGTAAATATAATTTTCAAAAAGGCTTTTGATCAACTGCAGATCGACCCGAGTGAACTCCAACAGATGGTGACTCCTCTATATGGATTCACTGGTAATGAAGTACAACCGTTGGGTCAAATAAAATTGACCATATCTCTAGGGGAGGAGCCCCTCATGAGAACAAGGAGATCTTACTTCATGGTGGTGGATGCCCCATCTATTAGTTAGAGCCCTAGAGCCAATCATTTGATGATTGTATGGACTCATGTATATCATATTCTTGTATATTAATAAAGGCATTTGTTTGGTTATTATACTTATTTATATTAGTGCCAAATAGACTAAGTATAATAGCGTCCTTGAGTAGAAGGTTCATACCTATATCAATCGATTAGTTGAATCGATAGTGAGATGATATAGGAAACACTACTCTAAATCATTTCTAGTCGAGTATTAGCATTCTGGGACAATGTTAATACAATAAGACTAGCATGTAGGTCAGCTCGATGACTTGATCTCACAAGTCATGAATATAGAGATATCAAGCTGACACATGGGTATGCATTAGAGAATGTATACTGAATGACCCGCCATGAGAAAGTATCATGGATCGTTATATGAGTGTCATATACTTTCTCATGTGACTATTAGTATGACTATTAGTCCTTAGACCTGAAGTCACCATGGATCCCTACATAAGGAGTTATGTACTTTGGTTTCGTCAAACGTCACCCGTAACTGGTTGGACTATAAAGGCGATTACTGGGTATATAACGAATTATGTAGAGGGATGTGAGTGATGTAGATGGAATCTATCCCTCCCATATGACGGGAGCGACATCGGTATTCTTGATAGAGTGAGACCACTAAGTGCATGGCCATGCCCAAATGAGTCAACATTAGATGTTGAACTCATTTGATCGAGTGAGTCTACTTGGAGTTCAAGATTTAGATTGATTAGAGGATGACACGGTCTATGCCTCACATTGATCAATCTAGATGTCTAGGATAGAAGGACACTTGTCATTATTTTGTGAGTAGTCACAATTGGTAGTCACAAGGTGATGTCGGATCTCGACATTCTTGTAACTTGGATAGTAATGATGTGTTGCTAGATACCGCTCATTACTTATGCTCCTAAATGGGTTTAGGGCATTGCCAACGTTACAAGAACCTATAGGGTCACACACTTAGGACAATTAGATGGAGATTAGGTTCATATGATGAACCAAGAGGATTAGATTCATTTGATGAATCAAATTGGATTAAGAGTAATCCTAATTGGGCTAACTTGAGTTCGACTCAAGTTGATTCATGTATTTAATGAGTCTAATTTAGATTATGACTTATTAAATCAATTTAATTTAATAAATTAGATTCATTATATTAAGTTGGCTCGAATCAAATGGTTGGATTAGATCAACCATGGTAGAGATTGAGTCAAGTTTGACTTGACTAGAGAAGGAAGACCAAAGGTCAATTTTGACTTGACCTTTTGCCACCTTATTGGTGAGTTGGCATTAGGTGGACCAATGATGATATTCCACATCATCATGGATGCCACCTCATGGAAGTTACAAAGCCATTTTCTTATTAACTTCACATTAATTGCATTTAATGGGGAGTTACACGAGAGAAGAAAAGTGGCCGGCCACTTTGTGAATGGGTGTGATTTCATTTTCATTCAAGTGTGGTTTTTCTTCCTCCTTCTTCCTCTCAAGCTCTCCCTTTCCCTCTCCTCCTTGCTTGGCCGAACCACATAGGTGCTAGCACACCTTGGTTTTTGGTCACCTCCATCTAGTGTGTCCGTGTGGATACTTCTAGAGGACCGACACTTGACGGTCTTGAGATCCGGCATCATTTGGACGAGCGGGATTCGCGTGGGGCGCGCATCAAAGGTATAATCTTAACTTTAGTGTAGATCTAAAGTTTTTACAAACTCGTACAAGAAAAAGTTTTTTTCGAAAAGTTTTTGTTTCCGAATCTTTGCACGAGATCCATGGCTTTGGGTTACTCAGGGTTTCCGCGACGCGAAAAAGCGGTTTTCGCGGCCCGAAGAACCCAACAGTGGTATCAGAGCCACGTGCAAAGACTTGTACGAGTTCGTTTGTATTTTTGTGAAAAATATACCTTCTGTGATTTTCTGTAAAAATTAAGTTTTTAGAGTTTTTATGAGTAATTTTTCCGTAGAAGCGAAGCACTTGTAGCCTTCGGCTACCGGAAAGTTTTTTGTAAACGGCTTCGTTTTGCCCCAAATTCGTTTGGGACAGTGGGGTCGGGTGCCATTAGATCGCAAAGGAGCAACTCACGATGGTTAGATCGTGGGTAGGGGTACTGCCCCTAACCCCGCAAGGGGATTTGCTCCGCGATTGCACCCGAAATCGCTAAAAACGAACCCGCCGGGAAGATTTTTCCGAAACGACAATGTCTCGGCCCAAATCATTTTGGGACAGCGGGTTTAGGCGCTGTTGGATCGCAAAGGAACCCTCGCGATGGTTAGATCGCGGGTAGGGGTGCTGCCCCTGGGCCCCGCAATGCGATCCTTTCCGCGATTGCGCCCGAAACCGCTAAACGGGACCGCCGGGAGATTTTACTCGTAAAAATTTTAAAAATTAATTTTAAAAATTATAGAAAATTATGAAAATATATAATTTTGGATTATATATTAAATTTGTGATAGTCATGGCCCAAAGACCCAATTTGATTGGACAATGTGTTGTAATTTATAATACGGCCTGCGTGCCGTTATGTGATGTTCGTGCTTGTAATTTTATTTTATTTTCGCGACCTGCGAGTCGTGCCTCTCTCTTATATTCTGGTTGTAAATTAGATTTAGACTCTAATGTAACTCGAGTTTCAAATTGTAATGTACAAATTAGAGCGGTGGAGGGTCCACACGAGACGGAGTTCCGAGGCGGGCACGAGCAACACAAGGTGGTCAAAGGGAGGAGCTTGGAGAAGTTGTTGACCCTAGGTTGACCATTCGATCTTCTCATTGGCTTGAGAAGATCGTAGTAGGGCCATGACTAAATCACAAATAGATTAATTAATTAATTGTTATGTATTTGATGCATGTTTAATAATTAATTAATTAATTAGTGCCTTAACGATTAGATTAGATCTAAGTCGTGCACATGATGCACCCTTCCGATTAGATTAGATCTAAGTCGTGCACAAGATGCATCCTTCTCTATTAGATTAGATCTAGATCGAACCAACTCTAAAATGCCTAACCGTGCCGTGATACCTATCACTACCTCGATCACATGTATTGTTGAATCTGCCAAAGCAGAGCAATACATATTATCTTAGTAGGGTACGGAGGGACAATCTTAGTCCCGCCTATCAACGCATGGGTGAATACAAACTCAATTAGATTGAGTATTCATAGTTACTCGGTTGGATCGAGTCAACTATAGGTATTCTTCCAATAGTTGGAAAGATAGGTCAAAATCACATCTATATTAACTCTCGGGCGTATTAGCCAAAGCTAACTCGAGTTTTAATATAAATGAGGATTTTATTCTATAAACAAGAGTTGCATAGAGATGTAATTGATAATCGTTACCTACCGATCATACTAAGCCTTGGGCGTATTAGCCAAAGCTAACTCAAGGGTTAGTATGATGTGGATCTTGTCCCACAAGAATTATAGTATTCAGTGGGAGCATCATTTAATTAAAGGCCTAATTAAATGTTTTAAAAGGAATATGATATTTATTTCTGCAAATTTTCTGTTGTAGATAACCATGACGTCAAACACGAATTCCTTCTCCCTGCGATCTGTCCTTGAGAAGGACAAGCTCAACGGAGCGAATTTCCTGGACTGGTACAGGAACTTGAGAATAGTTCTCACCCAGGAGCGTAAGCTGTACGTTCTGGAGCAGCCCATTCCGGAGGCTCCTCCTGCCAATGCCCCGCGAGCCGACAAAGATGCTTACAAGAAGCATCAAGATGACGCATTAGATGTGTCCTGTCTAATGCTCGCGACCATGAACTCAGAGCTTCAGAAGCAACATGAGTTGATGGGCGCTTTTGATATGGTTGAGCATCTTCGCCAACTGTATCAGGGACAAGCGAGGCATGAGAGATTTGAGATCTCGAAGGCACTGTTTCAGTGCAAGATGTCAGACGGGGCTCCTGTAGGTCCTTATGTACTCAAGATGATTGGGTACATAAAGAACCTACAAAGACTGGGGTTCCCACTTGGTCAAGAGCTGGCCACTGACTTGATCTTGCAGTCCTTGCCAGATAGCTATAGTCAATTCGTTCTCAACTATAACATGAACGAGATTGACAAGCCACTGCCTGAGTTACTTAGTACGAACTACTGAGATTAACCTTAAGAAGGTTAAACCCATTCGATGGTCGATACACAAGGGCAAGGGCAAGCCCAAAGGTAAGGAAAGTCCCAAACCAAGGGCAAAGGCAAGGTCATTGAAGCCTAAAGGAGGGGTCGCCAAGGATGCTACTGCTTCCACTGCGGTCAGACACCGCATTGGAAGAGGAACCGCAAGGTATACTTGGAAGATCTTAAGAAGAAGCAGTGAGACTTCCACTTCAGGTATATATGTTATAGAAGTCAATCTATCTATTTCTACATCATGGGTATTAGATACTGGATGTGCTTCTCACATTTGTACTGATGTGCAGGCGCTGAGAAATAGCAGAGCATTGGCAAAGGGCAAGGTGAACCTACGAGTAGGCAATGGAGCACGGGTTGCTGCTGTTGCTGTAGGAACTTATCAGCTATCTCTGCCCTCTGGGCTTGTACTAAATTTAGATGATTGTTGTTATGTGCCTGCTCTTACTAAGAACATAGTTTCAGTTTCTTGTTTAGACAAGAAAGGATACTCTTTTATAATAAAAGACAAATGTTGTTCTGTTTATTTAAAAGATATGTTCTATTGTAGTGCACCACTAATAAACGGACTCTATATTCTAGACCTTGAGAGCCCTATCTATAACATTAGTACCAAGAGGTTCAAGTCAAATGACATGAACCAAACCTACCTCTAGCACTGTCGCTTAGGTCATATAAATGACAAGCGCTTATCCCAGCTCCATAAGGATGGTTTGCTGGACTCATTTGATTTTGAATCATATGAGATATGCGAGTCATGCCTACGAGGCAAGATGACCAAGACGCCCTTTAGTGGGCATAGCGAGAGAGCAACTGATTTGTTAGGACTCATACATAGTGATGTATGTGGCCCTTTCAATGTTGCTGCTAGAGGCGGTTATAGGTACTTCATCACATTTACTGATGATTTAAGTAGATACGGTTATGTGTACTTGATGACACATAAGTCTGAATCCTTTGAAAAGTTTAAAGAATTCAAAAATGAAGTACAGAACCAGCTTGGCAAGAGTATTAAGGTACTTCGATCAGATCGAGGTGGTGAATACTTAAGCCATGAGTTTCGTGACTACTTAGCTGAGTGTGAGATTTTATCTCAACTCACTCCTCCTGGAACACCACAGTGGAATGATGTATCCGAAAGGAGGAATCATACCTTATTAGATATGGTATGATCTATGATGAGTCACACAGATCTTCCGACATATCTATGGGGATATGCTCTAGAAACGGCAGCCTTCATACTCAACCGAGTTCCATCAAAGGCCGTGATAAAGACATCATATAGGATATGGACTGGGAGAGATGCCCAGGTGTCTTTCATGAGGATTTGGGGTTGTGAGGCTTACGTTAGACGTCAAGTCTCAGACAAATTAGGACCCAAATCCGACAAGTGCTTTTTCATTGGATATCCCAAGGAAACTAAGGGATATTACTTCTACATTCCTAGTCAGCACAAGGTAGTTGTGGCAAAGACTGGGGTCTTTCTAGAAAGGGACTTTGTTTCTAGAAAGACTAGTGGGAGTGCATTCGATCTTGAAGAAGTTCAAGATGCGAACAATAGCACTGATGCCTCGATGGAAATTGAACTGGAACCACAAAGTGTTGTGGATGATGTTGTTCCACAAGGAGTTGAGGAACAACAACCGGTTCAAGTGGACATCCTCTTCGCAGGTCTGATAGGGTACGTCATCAGCCTGAGAGATACTCATTTCTCTTGTCTGACCATGATGACGTTATGCTCATAGAGGATGAGCCTACCACCTATCAGGAAGCTGTGATGAGACCAGATTCCGAGAAATGGCTAGAAGCCATGAGATCCGAAATGGAATCCATGTACACCAACCAAGTATGGACTTTGGTTGATCCACCTGAAGGGGTAAAACCCATTGGGTGTAAGTGGGTCTTTAAAAGAAAGACTGACATGGATGGACTTATTTATAAGGGTCGCTTGGTAGCTAAAGGTTTCAAGCAGATTCATGGTATTGACTATGATGAAACCTTTTCTCCAGTAGCGATGTTTAAGTCCATTCGGATCATGCTTGCTATTGCAGCCTACCATGACTATGAGATATGGCAGATGGATGTCAAAACCGCGTTTCTGAATGGAAACCTACTCGAGGATGTGTACATGACACAACCTGAGGGTTTTGTAGATCCACAACATACTAGTAGAGTATGCAAGCTGCATAGGTCTATTTATGGACTAAAGCAAGCTTCTCGGAGCTGGAATCTTCGATTTGATGATGCAATCAAACAGTTTGGTTTCATCAAGAATGAAGATGAACCTTGTGTCTACAAGAAGGTTGTAGGGGATATAGTTGTCTTCCTCATATTGTATGTGGATGACATACTACTCATTGGGAAGAACATCCCTATGCTTCAGTCTGTCAAGACCTGGCTAGGGAGTTGCTTCTCAATGAAGGACTTAGGTGAGGCATCCCGCATTCTAGGGATACAGATCTATAGAGATAGATCTAAGAGATTGCTTGGCCTAAGTCAGAGTACATATATTGACAAGGTACTCCTTCGGTTTGCCATGCAGAACTCCAAGAAGGGATTTCTGCCGATGTCACATGGCGTGAGTCTTTCGAAGACTCAAAGTCCCTCTTCTAGAGAGGAGAGAGACCGCATGGATCAGATCCCTTATGCCTCAGCCATAGGATCGATCATGTACGCCATGCTATGTACTCGACCTGATGTCTCGTATGCTTTGAGCATGACGAGCAGATACCAGTCGATCCGGTGAAAGTCATGGATAGCGGTCAAGAATATTCTTAAGTACTACGAAGGACTAAAGAATATTTCTTGATATATGGAGCAATGATGAGCTAAAGGGTTACAGTGATGCCAGCTTTCAGACCGATCGGGATGATTACCGATCGCAGATCGAGGTTCGTATTTTGCATTAATGGTGGTGCTTGTCAGTGGAAGAGTTGAAGTAGGATCTGATGGTGATTCTACACGAAAGCGAGTATATTCTTTGCATCGAGGCAGAAAGGAGGCGATTTGGATCCGCAAGTTCATTCTTGAACTTGGGGTGGTTCTAGCATCGCTGACCAGTTGAGCTCTATTGTGACAACAATGGAGCTATAGAACAGCGAAGGAACCTCGCTCACACCAGTGGACCAAGCATATACTAGCGCTTCCATCTCATTCAAGAGATTATCGATAGGAGATGTGAAGATTTGCAGACCCACAGAGGCTAACATCGCAGATCCCTTGACCAAGGCTTTGGCACAGAGGAAGCATGATGGTCACACTAGGTCTTTAGGCCTTAGAGCCTATACTGATTGGCACTAGTGCTAGTGGGAGATTGTTAGTTAGAGCCCTAAAGCCAATCATTTGATGATTGTATGGACTCATGTATATCATATTCTTGTATATTAATAAAGGCATTTGTTTGGTTATTATACTTATTTATATTAGTGCCAAATAGACTAAGTGTAATAGCGTCCTTGAGTAGAAGGTTCATACCTATATCAATCGATTAGTTGAATCGATAGTGAGATGATATAGGGAACACTACTCTAAATCATTCCTAGTCGAGTATTAGCATTCTGGGACAATGTTAATACAATAAGACTAGCATGTAGTCACTCGATGACTTGATCTCACAAGTCATGGATATAGAGATATCAAGCTGACACATAGGTATGCATTAGAGAATGTATACTGAATGACCCGCCATGAGAAAGTATCATGGATCGTTATATGAGTGTCATATACTTTCTCATGTGACTATTAGTATGACTATTAGTTCTTAGACCTGAAGTCACCATGGATCCCTACATAAGGAGTTATGTACTTTGGTTTCGTCAAACGTCACCCGTAACTGGGTGGACTATAAAGGCGATTACTGGGTATATAACGAATTATGTAGAGGGATGTGAGTGATGTAGATGGGATCTATCCCTCCCATATGACGGGAGCGACATCGGTATTCTTGATAGAGTGAGACCACTAAGTGCATGGCCATGCCCAAATGAGTCAACATTAGATGTTGAGCTCATTTGATCGAGTGAGTCTACTTGGAGTTCAAGATTTAGATTGATTAGAGGATGACACGGTCTATGCCTCACATTGATCAATCTAGATGTCTAGGATAGAAGGACACTTGTCATTATTTTGTGAGTAGTCACAATTGGTAGTCACAAGGTGATGTCGGATCTCGACATTCTTGTAACTTGGGTAGTAATGATGTGTTGCTAGATACCGCTCATTACTTATGCTCCTAAATGGGTTTAGGGCATTGCCAACGTTACAAGAACCTATAGGGTCACACACTTAGGACAATTAGATGGAGATTAGGTTCATATGATGAACCAAGAGAATTAGATTCATTTGATGAATTAAATTGGATTAAGAGTAATCCTAATTGGGCTAACTTGAGTTCGACTCAAGTTGATTCATGTATTTAATGAGTCTAATTTAGATTATGACTTATTAAATCAATTTAATTTAATGAATTAGATTCATTATATTAAGTTGGCTCGAATCAAATGGTTGGATTAGATCAACCATGGTAGAGATTGAGTCAAGTTTGACTTGACTAGAGAAGGAAGACCAAAAGTCAATTTTGACTTGACCTTTTGACACCTTATTGGTGAGTTGGCATTAGGTGGACCAATGATGATATTCCACATCATCATGGATGCCACCTCATGGAAGTTACAAAGCCATTTTCTTATTAACTTCACATTAATTGCATTTAATGGGGAGTTACACTAGAGAAGAAAAGTGGCCGGCCACTTTGTGAATGGGTGTGATTTCATTTTCATTCAAGTGTGGTTTTTCTTCCTCCTTCTTCCTCTCAAGCTCTCCCTTTCCCTCTCCTCCTTGCTTGGCCGAACCACATAGGTGCTAGCACACCTTGGTTTTTGGTCACCTCCATCTAGTGTGTCCGTGTGGATACTTCTAGAGGACCGACACTTGACGGTCTTGAGATCCGGCATCATTTGGACGAGCGGGATTCGCGTGGGGCGCGCATCAAAGGTATAATCTTAACTTTAGTGTAGATCTAAAGTTTTTACAAACTCGTACAAGAAAAAGTTTTTTTCGAAAAGTTTTTGTTTCCGAATCTTTGCACGAGATCCATGGCTTTGGGTTACTCGGGGTTTCCGCGACGCGAAAAAGTGGTTTTCGCGGCCCGAAGAACCCAACACCATCTACCTATAATGTGATATTGGGTCGACCGACCCTAAATGAGTTCAGGGCGGTTGTTTCTACTTTTTGCCAAAAAATTAAATTTCCTGTTGAGGACCAGGTCGGGGAAGTAAGGGGTGATCAGAAGATGGCTCAAAAATGCTATGTGGAGATCGTCAAAACTGAGGCCAATGTCGCCCGTAAAATGTAAAGAATGGAGGTTAATGTTCTTCAAGAGAGGCCACCTGTCCTGGTTTACGAGGAGAAGGAAGAGATCCAGATACAAACCGGTCGACCTGAAGCTATTACCTACGTCGTGGCCGATCTTGATCCTACGTTGAAAACCGAGCTGGTCCAATGTTTGGAGAGAAATAATGATGTCTTCGCTTGGATGCCTAAAGAAGTCACGGGCATTTCTCCTTCAGTAATGGAGCATTCTTTACATGTCTTCCCAGATGCTCGGCCTATCATGCAAAGAAAGAGGAATTTCAGTATCGAGTAAAATCAGATCATCAAGGAAGAGGTGGATAAATTGATGGAAGCTGGTTATATCATAGAGGTGCAGTTCCCCAGTTGGTTGGCTAATATTGTCCTGGTCTCTAAACTAGGAAACAAATGGCGGGTATGTATTGATTTCCGTGACCTTAACAAGGCCTGCCCGAAGGATTATTATCCATTACCCCAGATCGATCAATTAGTGGATTCTACAAACGGGTGTGAATTTATTTCTATGCTGGACGCCTATCAAGGCTATCATCAAGTTCCTCTCGCTATGGAAGATCAAGAGAAGGTGAGTTTTATAACATCTGAAGGTACTTATTGTTATAATGTTATGCCGTTTGGACTAAAAAATGCAGGAGCGACTTCTCAGAGGCTTATGAATAAGGTCTTCCAGAAACAGATTGGAAGAAATATGGAAGTATATGTTGATGATATTTTAATTAAGTCTCTTCAGGCTACTGATCTCTGTAGGGATGTAGAGGAGACTTGTAGAACATTGAGGCAATATGAGCTCAAGTTGAACCCAGGCAAATGCCTATTTGGAGTGAAAGGTGGAAAGTTCCTGGGGTATATGGTGTCAGAGCGGGGAATAGAGGCCAACCCAAGCAAAGTTAAAGCACTTCAAAACATGGAGCCACCACGCAATATGAGGGAAGCTCAAAGACTCACTGGTCGGATCACCGCCTTATTTATATTCATTTCAAGGCACGCTGATCGTAGTTTTCATTTCTTCAAAATACTCCAGAAGGCTAACAAATTTCAGTGGGATGAAGAATGTGACAAAGCCTTCTAAGAATTAAAAGATTATTTGTCTACTCTTCCTGTGTTAGCCGTGTAGTGGAAGAACCCCTATGGGTATATTTGTCGGCCAATGAAAATATTGTAGGCTCTGTGTTAGTGAGACAGGAAAAGAAAGAGCAACAACCTGTATATTTTTCTAGCCATTTATTAAAAAGAGCTGAGTGTAGATATACTACACTCGAAAAGTTGGCCTATGCATTAGTGTTAACTGCTCGGAGATTGCGCCCATATTTTTTAGCACATACAATTGTGGTGTTGACCAACAGTACTCTCGGACGGGTGTTGCTTAACCCAGAGGCATCTCGGCGGTTGATCAAATGGATGACCGAGCTTAGTGAGTATGACATATAATACCAACCTCGCTCGGCTATCAAGGCACAAGCCATAGCAGATTTCATCATAGAAGTTCAAGGTCCTGAGGAAGAGGGTACTTGGAAAAGTTTATGTGGATGGATCCTCAACTAGACAAGGTAGTGGGATTGATATTCTCCTTATATCTCCAAGGGAAGATAAACTTCAACTTTCTGTCAGGCTGAATTATAGGGCCACTAATAATGAAGCAGAATATGAAGCATTGATAGCAGGGTTGCAGGCCGCTCAGCATGTGGGAGCATCTCGGATTTATATTTATTCTGACTCTCAATTAACAGTCTAGCAATTATCAGGTAACTTCGAAATCAATAATGATAGACTCAGGTTATATGCTGAGGTATTTGATAAGTTGAAAGCCCAATTTCAAGAAGTAAATATACAAAAAATTCCTCGTTCTGAGAATCAGGTAGCTGATGAACTAGCTAAATTGGCCTCTGCTATAACACCATGGAGCTTAGATCGACCAGTGGAGCAGACATTGTTAGTATCTTGTATCGAGAGACAAGCTGAAATAGAGATACAAGGTGATTGGAGAGCACCAATCATATTATATTTACAGCAAGACATTCTTCCGATTTATGCAGAACAAGCAAGAATACTTAAGAAGAGAGCTTCCCAATACACTATGATAGGGGAACAATTATATAAAAGGGCTTTCTCTAGACCTTTGCTTAAATGTGTCGGAACAGAAGATATACAATTTATTTTGCAAGAGGTTCATCATGGCTCATGTGGCAATCATATAGGAGGAAGATCCCTAGCTCGCAGAATTTTATTAGCAGGATATTTCTGGCCTACTTTGCATGAAGATGCTGCCAAATGTGTAAGAACCTGCATTTCTTGTCAGAAACATCAGAATATTCCATATCATCCTACACAATTATTGAGAACCTCCACAGTTTCCTGCCCCTTTGATCAATGAGGCATGGATACAATTGGTCTGTTTCCTATGGCCACTGCACAAAGAAGATTTTTATTAGTGGTAGTAGACTATTTCTCTAAATGGGTGGAAGCAGAACCACTTGCCCAAATTACTGAAGATATAGTTATTAAATTTTTGTGGAAAAATATTGTTTGCAGATTCGGTATTCCTTATAAATTAGTCTCTGACAACGGAAGACAGTTTCAAGGAGACAGCATCTTGGATTGGTATAAAAGCTATGGTATTACACAAGCATTCACCTCTATGGCGTATCCACAGAGTAATGGTCAAGCAGAAGTAACCAACAGAGAGATTATAAGAGGTTAAAAACCAAACTGGATCATGTCGGAGGTAGCTAGGTAGATGAATTACCCAGTGTTCTTTGGGCATATCGCATCACACCCCGAGAAGCTACAGGGATTACTCCCTTCCAACTAGTTTATGGAGGAGAAGCCGTAATTCCTATCGAGGTGGGAATAGAATCCAACTAGTGTCCTTAAGGAATCTCAGAGATGTTAAACCATCACGAGGTTAGTGAAAGCATTTTTAGTTTCACTCAATAGCAAAGTCGACCGGGAAATCTCTTGAAGTAACCCGGACGGGTCTTCTTGAGAGGAACCGGAGGCTCTAAACTATCAAGAGCAAAGTCGACAGGGAAATCTCTTGAAGTAACCCGGACGGGTCTTCTTGAGAGGAACCGGAGACTCTAAACTATCACAAACATAGTCGATCGGGAAATCTCTTGAAGTAACCTGGACGGGCCTTCTTGAGCAGAACCGGAGACTTTAAACTATCAAAAGCATAGTAGATCGGGAAATCTCTTGAAGTAACCCGGACAGACCTTCTTGAGAGGAACTGGAGACTCTAAACTATCACAAACATAATCGATCGGGAAATCTCTTGAAGTACCCCAGACATGCCTTCTTAAGCGGAACTGGAGACTTTAAATTATCAAAAGCATAGTCGATCGGGAAATCTCTTGAAGTAACCCGGACGGGCCTTCTTGAGAGGAACCGGAGACTCTAAACTATCACAAACATAGTCGATCGAGAAATCTCTTGAAGTAACCCGGACGGGCCTTCTTGAGCAGAACCGGAGACTTTAAACTATCAAAAGCATAGTCGATCGAGAAATCTCTTGAATTAATCCGGACGGGCCTTCTTGAGAGGAACCGAAGACTCTAAACTATCACAAACATAATCGATTGGGAAACCTGTTGAAGTAATCCGGACGGGCCTTCTTGAGCAGAACCGGAGACTTTAAACTATCAAAAGCATAGTCGATCGGAAAATCTCTTGAAGTAACCCGGACGGACCTTCTTGAGAGGAATTGGAGACTCTAAACTATCACAAACATAATCGATCAGGAAATCTCTTGAAGTAACCCGGACGGGCCTTCTTGAGCAGAACCGGAGACTTTAAACTATCAAAAGCATTGTCGATCAGGAAATCTCTTGAAGTAACCCGGACGAGCCTTCTTGAGAGGAACCGGAGACTCTAAACTATCACAAATATAGTCGATCGGGAAATCTCTTGAAGTAACCCGGACGAGCCTTCTTAAGCAGAACCGGAGACTTTAAACTATCAAAAGCATAGTCGATTGGGAAATCTCTTGAAGTAACCCAGACGGGCCTTCTTGAGAGGAACCAGAGACTCTAAACTATCACAAACATAGTCGATCGAAAAATCTCTTGAAGTAACCAGGACGGGTCTTCTTGAGCAGAACCGGAGACTTTAAACTATCAAAATCATAGTCGATCGGGAAATCTCTTGAAGTAACCCGGACGGGCTTTCTTGAGAGGAATCGGAGACTCTAAACTATCACAAACATAGTCGATTGGGAAATCTCTTGAAGTAACCTGGACGTGCCTGCTTGAGCAGAACCGGAGACTTTAAACTATCAAAAGCACAGTCGATCGGGAAATCTCTTGAAGTAACCCGGACGGGCCTTCTTGGGAGGAACCAGAGACTTTAAACTATCATTAACAAAGTCATGCAAGATTGAGTACCTAATCAAAATATGATAGAGCACAGTACTCTATGCGGGATTACACGCCCGACAGAAAACTCGGAGGTTGATGAAATTCTTCATATTAAATCGGTCGGGATTATACGCTCGACTAGAGGTTGATGAAATTCTTCATATTAAATTGATCGGGATTACACGCCCGACCAAAAGCTCAAAATTTGATGAAATTCCTCATATTAAATTGACCGGGATTATACCCCCGACCAAAGGTTGATGAAATTCTTCACATTAAATTGTTTGGGATTATATGCCTAGTCTAGATTCAAAGTCATCTGGATTTCTTTATAAAGATCGTTTGGTATTACACTCCTGACCAGGATTCAAAGTTCAGAGGGAATTATTTATATATATCATCCTTCAAAATTACATTCCCCATCAGAAGTTACAATTATATGAAGTTCTTTATTTAAAATCACTCGGGATTGTGCGCTTGACTAAGAATACATAAATCCTATGGAGTTTTTCAGATAAAGTTACTCGAGATTACACATTCCACGGAAGTACTGAGATCTTTGAAATTCCCTATATACAGTCAAGCTTGAATAAAAATCAAAGAGTTTGTGGAAAAGCCTTATTGTTCAGAGCTATATGATCAATTAGGACACCACAACAGGAAAAGCTTTTGAGTACCTTACTTCTCTCAAAAGACACCAATGCCTACTTGGCGGGGAATGAAGAAGTAGTGAAAAAGATGAGGAGATAAGGGGAAATCTAGTAGTTTAGACACCCTAACAAAACCCATGAGGATAGAAAAAGACTGAGGAATAAACTGATTAAGAGGAATATCAAAATAAATACTAACATAAGCAAAAAAGGGGTGAAGGGGGAATCGAAAACCTTGTAAGGCTTGAGCCCAAAAGATCGATATACTTCCTAAAGGAGGGAGATACAGACTATCCTGAGGGGTAGGGCGAACTATATAGGAAGGAAAACCATAGTTCACTCGTAACTCCACCTCTTCTAGCTCTATAAGGCCAGAAGTGCACGAAAGGAACCACGTAGGGGAAGGAGTGACCATGATTGAATAGCAGAAGGAAAGTGAACAGGGGAAGGAGGAGAAATAGTCGGGGAGCAGAAGAGAGTGTCTTAAACCCTTGCCTTCCTCCGTGCCTTAGACCAAAAATCCTTACACAGAAATAGAAGAGGAACTGGAAAAAGGAGAAATCCAGAGGCCAATAATAATTTATGTAGAAGGGTAGGGAGAGAAAAAAATGTAAACTCAATAAAGAAGAACATACAGAGACATAACTGCCATAAAAAGAGGTGATGTCATCGAGGGATGAGATCAAATTAAAAAAGAAAAGCTGAATCCCAAGAAAAGGGAGGTAGGCTTAGTAATCATCCTCGGAAAACGTGACCAATTTTTCTCTCTCTATGCGCCTGATTCTTAAAGAATCAAAGAGGTATGAGGAAAATCGGTCGAGTATGAGGTTAATAGGGTAGTTTAAGACTATCTATTTGATTAAACAATAATCTTGTACGAGTATACTAGATCGGATGAAATTTGGCTATGTATAAAATACCAAGCGATATTTGTAAACATAATAATAAATCGGTCGGTTATATAAGACCGGGCGAGATTGGTGATGCTACAGTAAATCGGTCGGTTATACAAGACCGGGCGAGATTGGTGAGGCTATAGTAAATCAGTCGGTTATAATAGCCCGGTCAAGATTGAGAATGGTATAATGGGTCGGTCGAGATTGGTAATGCTACAGTAAGTCGGTCGGTTATAATAGCCCGGTCAAAGATTGAGAATGTTATAATGGACAAGGCGAGGTTGATGATGCTATAGTAAAGTCAATCGGTTATAATAAACCGATCAGGATCGAGAATATCATGATAAATCGATCAGGATTGATGAATGCTACAATAAATCGCTCAAAGATGGGTGATGTTATAATATACTAAGTAAACATTAGGCTCTTATGTAAATAGTAACAGATTGGAAAATATGAGGAGAAGAAGCCAGTTATGAAAAAGGGATAAAATTCAAGAATGAGGTAGTAAACTACCATAAATGAGAAGAACAATTCTGATAGTAAGAAAAGAATAATTTTGAAGCATATAAACACGAAAGATAAAAGCATGAAATGAAAATGTAAACCAAAGGGTCAAACAAACTCATTAACACACAATTTTTAAACAACAGATACGAAGAAGAAGTTTAACTTCACAGAAATAAATTAGTTTCTGACAGAAGTTGTCATGACCAGTAGTAGTTAACCTTACAAGTTAAGATTAGGATGAACATGTTACTCTATAAATAATTGGGGAAATAGGTTAGCAGGCCTATCGTCAATAAGCTTGCGGCGATTCAAGAAGTTAGGTGGAGGATCATGAGACAGGAAGCCTTCTTCTAGCAATTGCTTTACTGCTCCTTCAGCCCCGGCGGTATAGGAGGCCAAAATAGACTTTACGATCGACCTGTTGAATTCAGTAGAGTTGATCAAGGTGGTGGCTCGCTCCTTGAAGCGATCGTCTTCACCAGCTTTGTAAACCACTAGAGCCGACTGGGAAGACTTCAACTCAGCATCTTTAGTGAAGGCCTCTGTTTTAGTTGTGTTCAGAGAAGTGTTCAAAGAAGTTATTTCCTCATCCTTCAACTGTAAAGCTTTGAGTTTGTCGGCCAAGGTGGACTCGTAATCAGATTTCAACTTGTTAGTCTCAGCGAGCTGCTTCTCTAATTTGGAAGATAACTCAGTATTAAGGTCTGTGGCCGATTTAAATTGAGACTGAAGGCTCTCAAGTTGGGTTTCATATTGTTTCTTAGACTTTTCTGAAAGAGTGGTAGAAGATAGCTCAGCAACTTGTCATTTCAACTTCTCGTTCTCATGATATAGGTTATACGCTAGGCGAGCTAGACCCATATTGGCCATCCATCGCTACGAACATAAGAATGAGTCATAAAACAGTCATGGATAAATAACAAATAAATAATAGCAAACATACCTTAGTTTCCTCATGTGAGAATTGATCAATTGTCTCGGGAGGGAGAAGCTCCCCAAAGAGAGGACGAATTTCCTCTCGAGCAGTGGTGAAAGAGCCTCCTAGTAGTATAGGAAGAACAGGGATAGAAGAGGAAGTGGTAGAAAAGGAGGAAGTTGGGATAGAAGGGGGAGCGAAAACTAAGTAAGAAGAGGATGAAGAAGGTAAAGACCCAGATTCTGAAACAGATAAAGAAAAAGTAAAAGAAGTACTTCTAGGGGCGGTATTGCTAAAAGAAGAGGAAGAAAAAAGAAGGGAAGGATATAAATCAGCCAAAGTAGGCTCATCAGAAGAAGGGGCAGCAGAAGCAAAACCTTCTGAGGGTGATTCCTCAGCAGAAAGAGTGAGTCTCCTTTTAGAAGGGGGGAATCTAGTTAGTTTGTGTCCCGGGCGTTTGCCAAGGGAAATCTTAACAAGGGTTCTTCCTGAGCTTACAGGGGATGTAAGCTCGATAACAAGAAGGGAAGTGGCTGGTGGAGCAGCAACATTCACTGATGAAGAAGTAATCGGCAAAGAGACAGGAAGAGTTCCTGCCGGAAGAACCTCAGGAACTTCAGGAGTTACCTGAGAGCTAGAAGCTTCAACCAAAGGAACCGAAGCTTCAATTGAAGATGGCGGATTAATGGCAGCAAGAAGCTCTTGCTCTTTTGCACGAAGTTCAACCTCTTCCGACGCAGTTCTTCGTCAATCAAGGCAGCATAGAAACTAGTCACTACACAAAAGGAAAGAAAATATTTTAGTTAGTAAAATTGATAGAAGAAGAAACAAAATTTTACCTAAGGAGTCGTGCATCTTATATCTGACTGGACTCAACCCAAACAGATATAGAAGATCGCTCCGCAACCATTTAATAATAGAAAGACGACGACATAACAACTTTTCACAATAAAGGGGAAAGGACGGGTGAAGATGAAACTCCTTAACATCAGGTAGAGGGGGTAACGAAGATTTCCAAGCATGGGACCAAGGAATAGGCCTCGAAAACTGTATAAAGAAGAAGCGAGATTTCCAGACTTTAAGAGAAGAAGACATGACATGTCATCAAAAAGGACCATCTTAGTCCGAGACTGGAAAAGAAAAACACCTGGTTCTGCTACCTTTGGATAGGAAAACATGAAAACATTTTGAGGAGTAGGAGGAATGTCAAGTGTACGAAACAACATGTACAGGCCACACAAATAATGAAAGGCATTAGGCACAAATTGTTGAAGAGGAATGCCAAAGTATTGGCTTACTTCAATTAGAAAAGGAGGAATGGGAAACCTTAAACCTCCTATCAACTGATCCCTAAAGAAAGTCACACAGTTAGTAGGAGAACGATGAGGATGCTCGTCTGGTCCAGGGATTATGATGTCGTATTCCTCAAGAATTTCATATTGCATGCAAATAGTAAGACAAGCATCCTTGTCGAAGAAAGATAAAATTTGAGTATACCAAGGAGCAATCGTCTCTTCAGCCATAGACAGAAGTAAAGGTTATCGGAACGATAGATTACTTACTGGGAGCTAAGAAAGAGGACCACTGGAAGACGGTGAGCGCGAGGATTGATCAAAGGTGACAATAAAGGAGAAACGCTAAGGTAAGGGAAAAAAGAAACAAAGTCAATGAGAAGATGAAGGGTTTAGGGTTGAGAGAACATATGATGGCCGTCAGATTGGAACGCCCTTTCTGCAACAAACACCGTTGATTATAGAAGCGTGCAGACGCTGGCATTACAAAGGATGGGAAAAGACACGTGTCAAATGACCATAAATGGGCATTTATGATGGACGCCACAAATCGAATCATGCAGGAGTTGGTAACACCTCGTCGTGCTCCTCTAACATTCTCTTACCGCGGAAAATCCAATCATAATTAAGAAAATTCTGGAAAAAGGGAGTGGTTTACTATGCATAATAAACAAGGATGGATTGGATTTGACAGACCCCAGATCGAAAATAGAAAATATAAAAGAATAATAAGTCAATCGCGCGCCGAGCATTATCTGAATTAATATGACCATAGTAAACAGGCTAATACCGGTCAAGATAACCTTGTCCAAAATGGATAGGCTAATATTGGTCGATATAACATGGTCTACAATAGACAGGCTAATATCGATCGGGTTACTACGTTCATAATAGATGGGCTAATATTGATTGGGTTAACACGTGCATAAGAGACAGGTCAATATCAACTGAGTTAATAAGTCTATAAAAGATAAGTCTGCATCATCCGAGGTTAAAGGGATTGATTGAATATAACATATCGATTGCATTTAAGGCATTTAGCCTTATATAGTCAAACAGGTATTACATGTACCTAGCGGGCAAAGCCTGATCGAGCATACAACATTGCCCCAGCTATGTAACTCAACTAAACATAGACTTATGTCCAGTCAGTCGGCTGATACTTCCTTCAGCCAGACTTAAAGGGAAGCCCGTTGGAACGTGAGCCCTTGTACTTCTCAGAAAACGTCAACCCATCTGAAAATAAACCCGGCCAGATTGGAGAAGTGAGAATATTTAACCTGGCAGGGGGATAGGGTGAAAAATCTGTCATCCAACGGAATTGCCCTCCCCCCTCATCCTCATTCAGAAGAGCCAGTGTATTCTTTTACGCTTGGGAGAAAGTAGGAAAAAGAGTGGTCTCATGAATAAAGGAGGTGCAAACTTGTTCAAGTCCCTTCAAACATATTATGAAACAATCCACTTTCTGCTTGAACATTTTTAGCTCTGTTGCCAGAGTGTCCACCTTAGCCCACAGACGGCCTAAGTTTTGCTGCCATCGGGAAGACAACATGCTAGCTATATGAGCCTCCTCGGTTAGCGAGAACACTTTTGAAGCTTGTTGAGTCTGCGAAGCAGGCATTTCTTTGGTTTGAGGTTCTAGATCTCAGTGAACTTCGTTCTCAGAGGCCATCCCCAATCATACTTGAGACTAGGTGACCAACAGAAATACCCCCAGTTCTCGAGCCAGAGAGTTAACTGGATCCAAAGCTCGGGCAACTTCATCTATAGATTTCACCTTGTCCAACAAGAGTTGCTCCTAGAAAGGGGGGGGTCTAAAGTCATACTCTCGATAAGGGAAGACGAACAAGGAGGAAGAGAGCTGAGATAAGTGGAGAAGTAAGGGAGGATCGCAACCCTATTTAAAGGGTCAGAAGACTCACGGGATCACTATACTTGAGTTCACGGGATTGTTGTAGCAAAAGTCACAAGGACTACTGTGAAGAAAGTCACGGGTCTATTGCAGTGACCATGGCAAAGCCATGATTAAAGATAGGCAAAGAAACAAAAATATACCTATGTCTAGTCAGTCAGTTATACCTCCTTCGACTAGACTTGGAGGGAAGGCTAGTGATATGGGTCAGGTTTAGTAGGTCCCCGGTGAAAAGGGGAAAGAAAAGAGATAGTAGAATTAAGCAATGTAAATATCGACCAAGGTAGCAGGTTTAAGAAAGTATAGGCCAATATCGGCCAGGACAATACGCTTAAGAAAATATAGGCCAATATCGGCCGGGACAAATAGGTTTAAGGAAATATAGGCCAATATCGTCTGGGATAACACGCTTAAGAAAATATAGGTCAATATCGGCCGGGACGACAGGTTTAAGGAAATATAGGCCAATATTGGCTGGAACAATAGGCTTAAGAAAAGATAGGCTAATATCGGCCGGGATATATCTTGAGAAGGGTAGACTAATATTAGTCGGGATATACCTTAAGAAAGAAAGACCAATATTGGTCGGGATTGTCTGAGCGAACGCATGCAAATATAGACTAATATCGGGCGGATGCATATGATCGTCCGGGAATGAACAGATACAAGACCATACAGGATTTATAATATATTATCGGACGATGAGGACATGTGTTAAATAAAAATAATAACCCGCCTGTACAAAACCTAGGGTCAATCCCGACCGATACAAAACATAGTATAATATCGGACTGTCCATAACATAGTGAAGACAGGATAATCAAGCAGGGGTGATAAAATATAACTTATGGGGTAGGATGAGAACAAACATTTTGAGGATATTTATAGCTTATGAAAATATCTGCTTCATGTAATTGTATAACAGGTTTGCTAATTTGGCGGAAAGAATGTTTCTAGACTCTTCTGCACATACTAGACGACAAAGAGAGTACATCTGGGGTACAAAGAAGATTCCTTAAAAACTATTTTCTGCAAGTACGTGGCTTACATCGTCTCATAACAAACTCTAACAAACCGGTGTCCGCTTCATGACTACGGAGGTTATATGAAGTGGTATAAAAAGGGGAATCCACTCTGTTGGCAAGGTATGCTCATGCTCATGCTCACACTCACAACCCACATTGTAAACCCTAGTTTCAATTACTGTTCATCTTCTTCCTTCTTCCACACCAAGAGAGATCACTAACTTGAGCATCGGAGGCCTAGCCAGGGATTCTCACCCCGGTCTTAGGTCACTGACGATAGTGTTGGTAGTTCTCTTGTACGCAGGAAGTCATCGGAGTTCCAGATCTTGGCATTTTTCATTGGAGCCTTCCTTTCGTCTTTGGATCGTGGTATGAGGAGGGCGTTCTTGAGTTCATTCTCTTAGATCCGCTTTGGGTTTCTCGGATCGGTAGTCCACAGGTATTATTCTTCGTCAGCGGTGAGGTTTTCTCCCAGCTTTCTGTTTTGTCAAGCTTCTCAGACAAGATCAACCTAGATTATCTATCTAAGTATCTTTAAACCTTAGCTAACTTAAAATTAAATTCTAAATTGTCCACTTTTCCCAAGAAAATGTCAAACTCCCAATTTGATATTTCTTTTGATTTTCTTAATTTGTGTCAATTTAAATTAAGCATAATTCCTCAAGGTTTGACACATTTTAAATTAAAGCCTAAATTGCCCTTACCTCCCTAAGAAAATACCAAAATCCTAACTTGGCATTTCTTATCCTTTTTCAATTTTTGTGTCAATTTAAATTAAATCTAATTCCTCAAATTTTGGCACATTTTACTCTTCCAAAGAGTAAACAATTAATACATTTCATTTTCAAAGGTCAACAAAAATCTTGAAAATGTCTCCAAGTGTCAACTTCATCAAGGTTAGGTTAACTACCTTTCCAATTTGAGTTGACACTCTCTAACCCATCTAGGATGTAGAGAATATACTCCTAGGAACCCAAAATCTATTTGTGCTCCTTGAGTGTTCTAGGTATTCACTAGGGATAACCTCCCTAGATACCTTCCTAATGACCTTTCTAGGCTTCATAGAAGCCTTGGTCACTTCCTCTAGGTCAACTCTAGGGATAGCTTCCTTTGTGACCTCCTTAGTGGCTTTCTTAGACTTCTTAGAAGTCTTAGTCACATTTGTCTTTGCAAAAACACTTATAGGGATAACTTCCCTTGTGCTTTTGACAAGACCACTAAACCTAGGGTTGGTTCCATAGCTATATGGAACCCTATCATAAGAAGAAACATCCTTCTTGGCCTTGGTTTTGTATCCCAAACTTCTATGGCCATTGGATTACTCTCGATGTCCTAAACCTAGGTTATGTTCATTTTACTATTTTAGAATATTTTTCATCCTTTTTAGGGTCTCTTCTAATTTATCAAGCCTTGACCTCAAGGCTTGATTTTTCATCCTTAAATCCTTAGTTTTGGATTTTTCATTATTCCCATGAGCATTTTTATGTTTGGGCCTATATCTAAAATTCTTAGAATTCTTGCCCAAATTATTGTCTATCTTTCTAGCCCTAGGAGAGGTAGTCTTGGCATAAAGAGCCATATGATTTTCATTAATTCTATAATGCCTCCTATTTTATGGTAAATAGCATTAAAATGATACAAATTTGGACTAGCATGCTTTTTACCATGTGTCAAAGGAATTGGTTCAGTAAATGATACCTTACGTTTTCCCTTTGAAGCTCCCCCTTGACTTGAACTTTCTCCTTTGATTTTGGCCACTTTCTTCCCGTTAGAACATTGGCTCCTATAATGTCCCTTTTGACTGCAAGAGAAGCACACAATGTGCTCCTTGCTTTTCTTTGTCATGGGAACAACCTTCTTGGGCTTCTCCTTATCCTTGGGTGTCGCTTGACCCTTCTTCTTGGTCAATTTAGGGCACTTACTTTTGTAGTGCCCATGTTCCCTACACTCAAAGCAAATAATATGATTTTTATTTTTAATTGAACTACTTATACCTTCACGTGTAGGGATGACACTTGATCCTCCATTTGATGTCTCTTGATTTTTGAAGGATGCCCTATTTTCTCCACTTGATCTGGAAATAGAAGCTTCTCCTTCTTCTTGGTTTGAAGTCACCAAATGTTGCTCCCCCTCAATCCTAGAGGTGGAGACTTCTTCATCTTCATCTTCATCTTCATCTTCATCTTATACATGGAACAAATACATGGAACAAAGAGTATGCTCCCTCTTTGCCCTTTGCATTGCATTTTTTTGAAGATGAAGTTTCTTGGATTTCTTCTTCGGATGTTGAGCATCTCTCAATTTTTGAGTCCTCTTCCTCTTGATCTTGATCCAATGAATTGCTCTCTTTGGATTTCTCTTGATTTGGTACAGTGGAGGGAACCTCATGGATTTTAGCCAATTTGCTCTATAGCTCCTTGACGTCTTTAAATTCTCCAATTTGCTCCAAGATGTTGCTTGGCAATAGATTGACCACTAGCTTGGTCACTTTATGTTGGCCTCACATCTTTGGATTTGGTCTTGGCTCCACTTTCTCTTCTTTAGAATTTTGCCTTTTGAATTTGTTGGAGCTTCAAAGCCTTCCATTAGAGCAAACCATTGCTCTATGTCCATCATAAGAAAATTTTTGATCCTTGATTTCCAAGAATCGAAGCTCATCATCCTGAATCATGGAGGCACCCTTGTGTCGAATCCAAGTCCATCTTGGAATTCTATTTGAAGTTGAGCCTTTTGATGAAGTCTTTGACTTTTGAAATTTGCTTCAACTTCTTCTCCCTTTAGCTTGTTGCCCCTTCCAGTGATAATTCCGGTGAAGAGCGATCTCGCTCTGATACCACTTGTTAGGGTCGATTTGTAGCTAGAGAGGGGGTGAATAGATCATCGCGCTCCGGTTGCTTGCTTCGTGATGTAGATATGCAGCGAAAATACACACTAAGCACACTCACAACCACTAACACTAGGATTTACTTGGTATCCACCTCAAGAAGAGGTGACTAATCTAAGGATCCACACATGATGCACTCTCCACTAAGAAAAACACTCCTTTTCGATAACTACCGAAGGCAGAGAAGCCTTGTACAAACTCACACAATAAGATACAACACACGCAAGAAGAAAAAAAAATACAAGAATACAAAGTAAACCCTCTTCTTGCTTGACCTCTGGAAGTTGCCTGAATCGATCGATCGATCGATTTAGGTTTTCTCGCGATTGCGCGAGAAAACCAGCTGCTAATCGATCGACTGATCGATTAGCGGTGCCCGATCGATCGGTTGATCGATTGGGCCACTCTCTATGCTCGCGACACTTGCTCCCAATCAATCGATCGACTGATTGGGCCACTGCTTGTCGTAGCACTCTCCCAATCGATCAGCTGATCGATTAGGCTTGGGTCAATCGATCAACCCATCGATTGTCCCAACCTTGACTTGCCTAAATCTAAGTCCAAGGTTCCCAAACCCAACATCCGGTCAGCCGTGACCTATTGGGACTCCTTCTGCCTAGCATCTAGTCAACCTTGACCTGTTAGGACTTCTTCACCAAGTGTCCGGTCAATCCTTTGACCCACTTGAACTTTTCTCCATGTGCCAAGTGTCCGGTCAATCCTTTGACCCACTTGAACTTTTCTCCATGTGCCAAGTGTCCGGTCAACCTTGACCCACTTGGACTTACCGTCTCGTGCCAAGTGTCCGGTCCTCCATGACCCACTTGGACTTCCACCAGATGTTCGGTCACCCTTGACCCATCTGGATTTCCTCATGACAAGTATCCAGTCAATCCTTTGATCTACTTGGGCTTCCCAACACCAGGTGTCCGGTCAACCTTGACCCACCTGGATCTTCACGTGATTGACTTCACTCACCAGGTCTTCCCATTTGCTTAGCTTCACTCACTAGGACTTTCCATATGCCTGGATTCACTCACCAGGACTTTCACCTAGCTTCACTCACTAGGGTTTTCACCACTGCTCGGCTTCACTCACCGGGACTTTCTCACTGCCCGGCTTCACTCACCGAGACTTTCTCACTGCCTGGCTTCATTCACTGAGTCTTTCACCTACCTAGATTCACTCACCAGGATTTTTCCTTGCCTAAAATCCAATTAGGACTTTCCCAGTCAAGTATCCGGTCAACGTTGACCTACTTGACTCTTCTTCACATCAAACTGGTCAGTCCTTGACGAAAGGGGAATTGTATCAATAATTTCTCCAATCGGATAATTGCATCTGCAATCTCCATGTATTGTCAAACATCAAAATCCAAAAATCAAGACTCAAGCTTGAGTCAACTCAAGTTTAGTCAACCTTGACCCAAGGATATTGCACCAACACTATAATTTTATCATTATCCCCCAAATTTAGTTCTATACCTCTAGGCTATATTTTGGCCAACTGGTCATAGAATTGGAGTCAGCCAACAAGATTCTAAAAGGTCGAGTAAAGGAGCTAGAAGCAACCGTCTCCATTTCGAACACTGCAATGATCAACTTACAAAGAGAAGTTAAAATTCGACAAAAAGAAGCTGAAGCCCAGATGAGCTTCTTTCAGAATGGGAATAGACTTTGAAGGAGTCCTAACGACTGGTGGATTCTCAACTGAGAGATAAGCAACAATTGAAATTCCTATAGCAATCCAGTGAGTCTAAACTTCAAGTAGAAAGCACGCACTGAGAGACAAAGCCCTTTTTGACCTGGCCCACAAAACTACTCTACTAGAAGAATTAGCCCTTTCAGTGCGTCTAGATCTCCTGAACTACTCCAGGAGTTGTCTATGAGGAACTTATTGATATTCGAACAACAAAGGAAATTAGGTGACTGAGACTTCCAAATAGGATAGTTGCAAACACAACTAAATTCTACAAATGCTAAACTGGCTAGCTACAAAGCGAAGGACTTGCATTAGGAGCTATCTGATGTGCGTAGGTTATATACATTTTTATGCATGTCTTGACGCACATCTACTTGTATTTCATTAGCATAATCTATGTTTATTGCACTCTATTTCATTGTAATGTCATACTTCCATTATATTTTGTTCGAAAATCTGCTATTTGCTTGTTTTGATGGACAGGATGCTATTTGAAGTAAAAATGGAGCAAAAATGCATACGGGAGCAACTTCGGAAGAAATCCAGCTAGGGCCGTGTATGCCACATGGCCGTGTGGCCATTGGTATGTTTTGGTCGTGGCAAATGGCACCGCCATGCTAGCATCAGATGTGAAGAAGGCCACGGTCGTGTGACTCACACGGCCGTGCCAAGCTCCCCGTGGCCAGGCAGCACACGACCGTGCCATGTTTCCAGAGCAGAGAAAGGTCACGGCTGTGTGACCTAGGCAGAGACGAAGAAGGTCATGGCCGTATGATCCACATGGCCGTGTGACTCAACCTGGGAGGGAGCCGTGTGAGGCCGTGTGGATTCCACACGGCCGTGTGACGAAGAGCACAGGCCGTGCCACGCCAAAAACAGAGTTGTGCTGAATTCTGACAGATTGCAGACCGTTCGTAAAACGACAATAACTTTATGCTCTGTTGGAGTTTCGGGCTGTTCTTTATACCGAAACGTAGCTGACTTCAATATCTATAACTTTTCTTCAGGTCCAACAGAGAGAGAGACTTATCTACCCGTGATAAATGGCACGGCCGTGCCTCCCAACCGTGGGTTCAACTGGACCTCCGCCCATACTGCAGACCAAACTTTGGACTGCCATAACTTTCGGGTCGTTTGGAGCCAGGGCTTGATCCAAGTATCAGAGTGAAGATAATTTCAAGATCTACAACTTTGGTTCAGGGTGAATTACGAGAAAACCTGGTTTAGTAGGTGAAAATCCCTGTTTACCAGACCCCTATTTTCCTGGTTTTCCTGGGTAGTTTGGAGGAGGTATAAAAGGGTCAAGATCCTCATTCTTTCACTCATCTTGGGTTTGGGACTTCGTCCCTCTCCTTGGGGAAGGGTTCTCCCCTTAGGGGGAAACCCTAGAGCTTCATTCTCCTCCATCCCTTGGTGATCCATCCATCTCTGGAGTAAGGAGGCATCCCCAAGACATCGGAATCATCGGCAAGCATCTGTTCTTCCCCTTCTTCTCAAATCTAGGGTTGTAAGTATGCTTTTCTTTATGTTTTGGGGCTGTTATTCCTTAGCAATGGAGTAGATCTCTAGATCTAGGAAGTATTTGTGATGTGATGGTGATGTAAAACTATGTACATTTGCCATGTTTTCTATTCAATGACTTGTTGATGCCTTGTTCATGTTTGATGTAATGTGTGTGTGAATCTTGTTTATATCTTTTGCATGTTTTTTCAAATGGTTGTGTAGAATTGTTAATCCCATAGGGGGGAATACCCTAGATCGATTATTCGAGGGACGTATGTGACAGACATGCCCGTGTAGGGACGATTTAGGGTATCACCTTGAAAGGAGAAGCAAATCTCCACAAGGAAGTAGGGGATCAGGCATAATCACTATTTCTATTTCTATGTTATTGTGTGTTAGTGTGTTTCTATGTTGATTATCCGAGGGACGCACGTGACAGGCAAGCCCGTGTAAGGACAACATAGGAATTATTCCCATTTAGTAGCATAGGACATGGAGTAGGAGATCATGCCGACTTATCCACTACAGGGGAGAGTCGGTAATGAATCTAACTTCTTACAAGAGCATGAACATAGAGGATAGGAACTAAGAAATCTATGTAACATCACCTAGCATTACAAGGAATCTGAAATCCTAGAATCCATCATCCACCATCCTCTAAGCTCAATCCCTCTTAAGATCCATTCTCTCTCCTTTCTCTTCTCTTTCCCTTACTCTCTTTTCTCACCAATCTTAGGTTTGTCTAGATAATTCGTTGTGCGAAATTGACTAGTGCTTAATTAACAGTTCCTGTGGATACGATATCTTTTATTATTACTGACGACGTAACCGTACACTTGCGGTATGTAACAAGTTTTTGGCGCCGTTGCCGGGGACTGTTTTCGATTAACATTAGTTGATTAGCATATGAGTTACTCTAGACATTTTTCTTTTTCTTTTGGGTAAATTTGCATGCAGTCCACATTGACAAACACAACTTTACATGCACTCCCCATTGGAAAAAATCTTAGTTTTCACTCCCTAGTCTAATATACTTACCTAATTGCCCCTGATATTTTACATACAAAAAGTCTAAAAATAAGTATAAATCCTCTTAAATTCATTACATTAAACTAGAATCTAGTATATTTTCTATCAAATTGAGTACGATTCTTTTTCCACCTCAATTGGATGAAAAATATACTAGATTTTCTGTAAATGGTACTCAATTGGATGGAAAATATACTAGATTTTCTTTAAATGATACTGATGAAAAATATACTAGATTTTTTTCAAATGGTAATGAATTTAGGAGGAATTATATAAAATAGAAAAAAAAGTCATACTCAATTTAATAGAAAATATAATCGATTTTAGTTTAAAATGCTGAATTTAATAGAAATTATACTCATTTTTAGACTATTTATACCTAAAAAATATGAAGGGAAGTTTTAATAGAAAATATACTCGAATATACTAGATTTTCTTTAAATAATACTCAATTAGATAGAAAATATACTATATTTTCTTTAAATGATACTTAATTGGATAGAAAATATACTAGATTTTCTTTTTACACGGTGCTGAATTTAGGAGGAATTATATTAAAACAGAAAAAAATATGCTCAATTTAATAGAAAATATACTCGATTCTAATGTAAAGTGCTGAATTTAAGAGGAATTATACTCATTTTTAGACCTTTTGTACCTAAAAAATCTGAGGGCAATTATGTCACAATATTTGCATGAGGGAGTTGAAGCAAATAAAAATTTGTATGCAGGGAGTGGAAACAAAGTTTTTTATGAGTGGAGATTACATGCAAAATTCAAGTTGTGATTGGGGATTTTTCTCTACTTTACTCTTTTCTTTTTGCATTCTCTTACTTGTTTTCATTATGCATTTTTTTTCTGCAATTTAAATTCTGCATTTTATTTTTGTTACTTCTACATGTCTATCTTGTTTTGGCTATAATCATTTAGATGGACATGTTTAAACTGATTACTAGATTGAAAGCTCTATTCCAAAAGTTTGACCAAATGTTTGTTGTGAACTCTAATACTCTTTTTTGTGAATTCTGTTGTGCAACTGGTCATATATTTGATAATTGTCCAATATTGCTTGACCGTCCATATAGAATGCATGTAGAAAGAAGGGGTGTTTTCTTTAACTTTAATCAAAGGTCAGAGCAAAATTTTTTTAAAGTTTGCAATGAAATAGGTCATTCAATTGAGAGTTGTTACAAGTTATTCAATTTGGGAAGATCAATTGATGAACTTGATAGAAAAATAGATGAAATGACTTCATTAAATTCACACACATATGACTTTGACTCGAATGCCCCCCAATTTTCATCATTTATGGATAGAATGTTGAAAGGTTTAGAGGAGGTTCTAGCTATTCAAGCTGAATCACGCAAGGGCATTAAGAAAATACATGCTACACTTGATAATATAGACTTAATAAATAATAGAAAATTAGCTAATCTTTTAGTTTTGAAAGAGTCTTTAATGAGAAAATACTGTGATGAGCTTGAGGATCATGAATCTGAGACTTTGATAAAGGAGTGCACTACTTTAATTCCATTACCTCCTAATGTCAAAGATTTAGAAGAGCCTTCCCTTCCTACATCTGAACCAATTTATAGTCATGTTGTGGAGGGATGTGTAGGGATGACCCAAGAATCACTCCCCATAGTCACACAACCATTAGTCACTTTGGATGATGTAGGACATGAACTAGTTGATGTTGAGAGTATAGGGACTTATGCAATTGAAGCTAAGTCTCAAGAATCACCTCTTTTAGAAAGACCACCACTTGAGCCACAACCTTCCTTATCTAAATGTCAAACCATGCTCAATGATTTTCTTACATTAGTGATTGGTAAAAGTCAAATTTCAATTCATTTTTCTATTGTTACTAATCAATTCTTTTTTGAGCATGATGGTGGCAGGGCATATGTTGCACAGGAGTCACAAGGTAAAGATAGTGTTGAATCTTTGAAGGAGAGCTTATTTGTTGAAAAACTGAGAACCCTTGGTAAGAAGGTTCTAAAATATTTTACCCCTCCAAGAGCGAGATTTAGATGAATCCAATGAGGTGGTCGAGCTAATAACCTTAAACAAGTACTTCTTGGGAGGCAACCCAAGTTCATTTTCCTTGTTTTCTTTTATGTCTTTAGTTCTTTCTAGTTTCTTTTTACTTCATTGATAATAAATCATACCCTCTACTTAATTTTTCTTATCTATCTTATTTTTTTGTAGAATTCAAAGTTGTGGAGGGATGTGAGCATTGGATAGAGGAGTATTTTTAAAACATGAATGTCAACTATTTGGAGCTTATCACTTGGTAACTTCTCTTATTTTAAATCTCCTCCACATTGTTTTTAGTTTTCATTGAGACAATGAAAAGTTTAAGTCTGGGGGGAATGCATTAGATGCATTTAGTTTAGTTTTTCTTTTTGTATAATAAAATTTGCTAGTTGCATCATTCATCATATCATGATTGTTTGTTCCTTATTGCAAAATACTAGCACATTTATTCTAGATTTTATGTGGTTTATTGATTACTTATGGTGCTAGTATGTTTAGTGATATATCTTTTTCTATCTATGATAGCATGAAGTGAGCAATGTTTTACTATAAGAGTTTAAGTATTGACCTTGTTTTAGGATCTCTTACACTTTACCTAGTTTTGATGGTAGAAAACTCTGAAAATAGTCATGATTCATAGAACTTGTTTAGTACTAGTGTTTTCATGATGATTTCTCAAACTACATTTTAGTTACTGGATGAGACTTGAATCATGAAAGTTCATTTGAAAAAATTAAAATATCCCAACATTTGTGCTTATGTATATCAGTGTCTAAGTGTTGCACCTTGCAATCACTTAGGAAAAATGGAAAAAAAAAAGTTGAAAAGGAAAAAAGTGAAATGAAAAAAAAATGTTGAATAAGGGATATAAAAAATAGTTGTCGTGAGTGGAAACTTGCAAGTTACCCCTTTGAGACCGAGTTAGGTTACTAGGGAAATAACTGCTATGTTTCTCTTGATATCGAGCACGCCTTTGAGACTTTGGGTAGATTGAGAAGGATGAACCAAGCGTGAGGCAGGTAAGTGTCTATCGCCGGAAGCATAAGGAAAATAATTCTATGACGACTTGACTAGACTTAGGGATTGAAACTTGATAAACATAGACCACTTTCACACTGAGCATGGAGAACGACTATTTAGGTCATACTGAAATTACTTTTGTATCTTGGTCATCAATGAAATCATTTGATAGGATTAGATTGACTTGCTAGAGATTATGATGCACTATTTAACCACATGAATCTAGATTGCGGGTTTTGCTTGAGGACAAGCAAAGGTTTAAGTCTGGGGGTGTGATGTGCATAGGTTATATACACTTTTATGCATGTCTTGACGCACATCTACTTGTATTTCATTAGCATAATCTATGTTTATTCCACCCTATTTCATTGTAATGTCATACTTCCATTATATTTTGTTCGGAGATATACTCTTTGCTTGTTTTGATGGACAGGACGCTATTTGGAGCGAAAATGGAGCAAAAATACACATGGGAGCAACTTCGGAAGAAATCCAGCCTGGGCCATGTATGCCACACAACTGTGTGGCCATTGGTATATTTTGGGTGTGTCAAATGGCACGGCCATGATAGCATCAGATGTGAAGAAGGCCACGACTGTGTGACTCACACAGCCGTGCCAAGCTCCCCGTGGCCAGGCAGCACACGGCCGTGCCAAGTTTCCAGAGCAGAGGAAGGCCACGACCGTGTGAAATCACACGGCCGTGTGACTTGGGCAGAGACGAAGAAGGTCATGGCCGTGTAATCCACATGGCCGTGTGACTCAACCCGGGAGGGAGCCGTGTGAGGTCGTGTGGATTCCACACGGCCGTGTGACGAAGAACACGGGCCGTGCCACGCCAAAAATAGAGCTGTGCTGAATTCTGGCAGATTGCAGACCGTTTGTAAAACGGCCATAACTTTGTGTTTCGTTGGAGTTTCGGGCTGTTCTTTATACCAAAACGTAGCTGACTTCAAGATCTACAACTTTTCTTCAGGTCCAATAGAGAGAGAGACTTATCTGCCCATGCTAAATGGCACGGCCGTGCCTCCCAACCGCGGGTTCAACTGGACCTCCGCCCAGACTGCAGACCAAACTTTGAACCGCTATAATTTTCGGTTCGGTTGGAGCCAAGGCTCGATCCAAGTATCAGATTGAAGATAATTTCAAGAGATACAACTTTGGTTCAGGGTGAATCACGAGAAAACCTAGTCTAGTAGGTGAAAACTCTGGTTAACCGGACCCCTATTTTCCTGGTTTTCCTGGGTAGTTTGGAGGAGGTATAAAAGGGTCAAGATCCTCATTCTTTCACTCATTTTGGGTTTGGGACTTCGTCCCTCTCCTTGGGGAAGGGTTCTCCCCTTAGGGGGAAACCCTAGAGTTTCATTCGCCTCCATCCCTTGGCAATCCATCCATCTTCGAAGCAAGGAGACATCCCCAAGACATCGGAATCATCGGCAAACATCTCTTCTTCCCCTTCTTCTCAAATCTAAGGTTATAAATATGCTTTTCTCTATATTTTGGGGTTGTTTTTCCTTAGCAATGGAGTAGATCTCTAGATCTATGATATAGAAAGTATTTGTGATGTGATGGTGATGTAAAACTATATAGATTTGCCATGTTTTCTATTCAATGACTTGTTGATGCCTTGTTCATGTTTGATGTAATGTGTGTGTGAATCTTGTTTTTATCTTTTGCATGTTTTATTAAATGGTTGTGTAGAATTGTTAATCTCATAGGGGGGAATACCCTAGATCGATTATCCGAGGGACGTACGTGACAGACATGCTCGTGTAAGGACGATTTAGGGTATCACCTTGGAAGGAGAAGCGAATCTCCACAAGGAAGTAGGGGATCGGACATAATCACTATTTCTATTTCTATTTCTATGTTATTATGTGTTAGTGTGTTTCTATGTTGATTATCCGAGGGGCGCACGTGATAGGTAAGCCCATGTAAGGACAACATAGGAATCATTCCCATTTAGTAGCATAGGACATGGAGTAGGAGATCATGGCGTCTTATCCACTGCAGGGGAGAGTCGGTAATGAATTTAACTTCCTACAAGAGCATGAACATAGAGGATAGGAACTAAGCAATCTATATAACATCACCTAGCATTACAAGGAAACCAAAATCATATAATCCATCATCCACCATCCTCTAAGCTTAATCCCTCTTAAGATCCATTCTCTCTCTTTTCTCTTCTCTTTCTCTTACTCTCTTTTCTCACAAATCTTAGGTTTGTCTAGATAATTCGTTGTGCGAAGTTGACTAGTGCTTAATCAATAGTCCCTGTGGATACGATATCTTTTATTATTATTGACGATGTAACCGTACACTTGCGGTACGTAACACTATCCTCGAATAACTTATTACTTCTAGAACAACAAGGGAAATTGAACATGCGTACAAACTGAGCTGGCCAATTACAAGGCAAGTGAAGCTGAACGCCTAGAAGTTGAAAGGAGAGCATATCTAGATTCAACCGGATTTAAAAGGAACTTAGCTAAGTTACTTTTAGGCACACTCAATCATGCGACTGAAGGAATTGTTCAACAACTATGGGAAGATGATTATCTATCAACAGAATCCTCTAGAGAATTTATAGACCAACATCGATTTCTTTACGAGCTTCCGATAAATTTTTAAGTAAATTTGACTGATATTTTCCATGTTATGTTCCCTAGCATATAAACGTACGTAATTATTCGAAGGAACAAAAGTTAACTACTAAGATATTCTAAAATATTAATTTAGGTTGTGTCAAGATATGCCTTAAATAAGTTTAAATGACACATGTTTTTCTTGAAGATCTCCAGAACCACTCGTACTTCTCATACAATAAACTCTTTTGTGTGTTCTCTATATAATATATATTGATCAGCATAATAAGCCAAGCAAGGTACTGAATGATTTTTCATAATGCATTTTCGAGCTGGATGACTTAACCACGCCGAGTAGAATAATCAGGTCAGATAATGCAATGAAGTTATTATAGAAAGCTTTCACAATTGATTTGCAAGGTTGAATAATGAGTTGCGCGAGAACTTAATGTCGAGCATAATAATCAGGTCGGATAATGCAATGAAATTCTTATAATTGAAATCCATTTAGAATATACGCTCGCTTATAACCTAGCTAATGGCTCAGGAACTTGCGATATAAGGACTAATAATTTTCCTCCTTGCTTGCCATACCAAATTATAATATCAAGTGAGATACTAATACCGAACAAAAATTCAAGGCCAGACGATTCGGGAGTTTTAGGACCCGTCCGGTCTTTGAGCCGAGGGTTATAATCTCTGGATTTATCTGAGTTGTGAGCGCATGGTTGCTTGTAACTCGATCGAACGGTTTAGGAATTTATCATAACCTAGTCTTTAAGCCGCTCTGGATTTATTTGAGCCCCAAGTGCATGCTCGTTTATAACTCGATCGAATGGTTCGGGAGTTTATCATAACCCGATCTTTAAGCTGCTCTGGATTTATCTGAGCCGTGAGAGCACACTTGCTTATAAATCAACTGAACGGTTTGGGGGTTTATCATAACCCGGTCTTTAAGCTGCTTTGGATTTATCTGAGCTGCGAGCACATGCTCGCTTATAACCCAACAGAACGATTCAAGAGTTTATCATAACTCGATCTTTAAGCCGCTCTGGATTTATCTGAGCCGCGAGCGTATACTCGCGTATAACCTGACTGAACTGTTCGAGAGTTTATCATAACCTGGTCTTTAAGCCGCTTTGGATTTATCTGAGCTGCGAAAGCATGCTCGCTTATAACCTGACCGAACGGATTGAGAGTTTATCATAACCTGGTCTTTAAGCCGCTCTGAATTTATCTGAGTCGCGAGAGCATGTCGCTTATAACCCGACTGAACGCTCGGGAGTCTAGGACTCGCTCGGTCTTTAAGCCACACTAGATTTATCTAAACCATGAGCGCATGCTCGCTTACAACCCGACTAAACAGTTCGAGAGTTTGGGACTTGCTCAGTCTTTAAGCTGCACTGGATTTATCTAAGCCGCGAGAGCATGCTTGCTTATAACCTAACCGAACGGTTCGGGAGTTTATCATAACCTGGTCTTTAAACCACTCTGGATTTATCTGAGCCATGAGAGCATGCTTGCTTATAATCCGATCGAACGGTTTGGGAGTCTAGGACTTGCTTGGTCTTTAAGCCGAGGGCTATAATTTATAACTTATAATAATCTTCGGATAAGTTCGCCTACATTCTCATTAATTGTAAGAAATTTTACTTAATACATGAGTAAATAATAAGCGTTCTTGTCAAGCCTGGTATGGTTGTAAATGATCTTCACTTTAGGGCCGGTCTAATCTTTTACCCGTTGTATCTTTAAGGTAGTAAGAACCCGAGGTGAGCTTTTGTAGCACTCTATAGGGTCCTCCCCACTGTGGCTCTAGCTTGTTTACGTCCCTGACCGGCTTGACCTGCTTCCAAACTAGATCATCGACCTGAAAAAACTGAGGGATAATTATTCTATTATAATTTTGTCTCATCCTTTGCAGGTACACCATTAACTGAGTTATCTCTTTGTCTCTGACTTCCTCTATCAGATCGAGCTCCATTAAGCGCTGGTTGGTATTATCTTCATCATACAACTGTCTCGATCAGATTCCACACCCACTTCGACCGAGACCACTACTTCACCTTTATAAACTAGGTGAAAAGGAGTGATACCTATCACCTCTTGAGGGGGCATACAATATGCCTATAGTACATTGGGGAGTTCATCTTCTTAACTTCCTCTGACATGATTTAATTTGGTCTTAAGACCTTTGATAATCTCCCTGTTGGTTACTTCTGCTTGGCCATTACTCTAAGGGTACGCCACAGATATAAAAGCCTGCGCGATGCCATAACTTGAATGCAATTCTCTAATTTTCTTGCCCTCGAATTGTCTTCCATTATCTGAAACTAATTTATGTGGAATCTTAAATCTGCAAATAATATGTTGCCATAAGAATTTGATAACCATTTATTCGATTATCCTGGCTAATGGCTCAACCTCTACCCATTTAGAGAAATAATCTACCGCTACTAGTAGAAATTTTCTCTAAGCAGGTGCCAAGGGGAATGACCTACTATATCCATGCCCCACTGATCGAATGGACAAGAAATAATAAAATTTTTAAAACTCAAGATGATGAGATGATGATAATATGTTAAACAATCAGTTTTTACTGGTATAGGAATTCATTGACAATAGTCAAAACTCAACCAACCAATAAGAGAAGATTGGTCAAACATCCACTTTGACCTTGATGCATTTCTTATAAAATATATTGTATGCCCTTTGACCATATGCACTTGAGCAAGGGACATGAACAAACCTGTTTATAAAGCTGACCACCAATTAAAATGAACCTACCTGCTCACTTCTTAATCATACGCGCCTGCTCCCCTCAACTAGTAAACTGTCTTACTGTAAAAATAATATAATTGAAATTCTCCAATCACTCTGTAGCAGTCTGCCTGTCTTTCAATGTAGGCTACTAATAGTGTCTACTCGACGATCTGTTTATATTCTAGGAAATGATGACGGAAGCTAGTTTGGCTAAGTCATCGCTATTTAATTTTCTGCTCGAAGAACCTTCTGGATAACTATCTCTTGGAACTCCGTTTCAAGCTTCTCAAATGTTTCCACATAGAGTTTGAGCCACTCATTATTAATTTTAGAATTATCAATAGTTGCTGTGAAACGAACCTTACTTCTTACCTAAGACCCCAACATTCTCACACCGCAATCACAATTGACTCAAAAGAGCAGAACTGCCTCCCTTATAAACCTTAAACTCAACATATACATTTTTAATTGAAAATTCATAAGACTCAAACAAATCAAGTATATAGTCTCCAACTCATTTCAACATAACAAATCTATAAATAAACTTATTAACATGCTCCTAGGGGCTCTCGGATGATATGCTATGCATCTCAACCCATCTTCTCGGCTACTCCGCTTCCATGTCTCCAGTCATACCCTTCGTGACATCTTCCTCACCTGTATTATTAATGTTGTGAGTTCATCAACCCAGCAAGCATATTCCATTAATAAGTGAATGACATCAACTAAGTAAGAACATGGATTTTCATATACATAATGAATGACGTGTACAGAAAAATAAGAATAGTAACTAAGAAATAAGAAACGTGGATTTTCATATACATAATGAAAACATAAACATTCCCTTGATATGAAATTAAATTTAAAGAGCAGCAAGCCAAAACTTTCATACACCTAAGAGTATACCTAAACATTATCTATTAGGAATAAACATGGTGCAAGTATGGTGACCATCAATAGAGCACATTTACTTGGTCCATAATTCTTGTGTCGCTTGAGGTACCTCTTAAAGAATTTATATCCATCTAGTCGATGCCATTGTACATAGCGCATTCAGTTGGATTTGGAAGAGTCCTCCTTGGAGCTCATTCCGGAGTACCCCTCTTGTACCGTCACCGAAATACATGACCCAATCATATCATACCTTGCAAGAAAACATACATTCAAACAGTGCAAATACCTTCTGGACATATGAAAAAAAAACATTAAGAGTGTAGCTTCGTAAATCAACTAAGTTTCTATTCTACCAACTTTAATCTAAATAACTTGAGTTAGCAGAAGGAAAATCACTGCATCACATGAAAACAATTGCCCTCTAGATTCTTCCCCAACAATCTCAAGAATCACGTACACCACATATATAAGGCATCTCCTCTAGTTTGGCCAACCACCAAAGCTGACGCACCAAACAAGAACCCACACACCCACTCAAAGCGTTCACCTCCATTCTACCTATAATCCGAGCTCACACAAGGAGCAAAACACAACACCTCAAACAACACCGCCTAACTTGTCCAGAAATCCCATAACTTCCTAATCACAATTGCTCGAGGAGGGGGAAAACATTACAACATCGATACGAAACCCTCCACACCCAAACTGATAAAAAATCAAAGAAAACCATCCTCACGAAAATAGTGCAAGGAAAATCCCAAAACGAAACCAGTTTACAATCCCTCTGATTTGTTTTGTTGAACATAACCACACAAAAAGGCAATGAAATCGTGGAAATCAGTCATTCGCACTCAAATCTACTTCTGAAGAGAAGGGAAAAGAAAAGGGAAGAAGCTCGAAACCTCCATCTTGCCGTACTAGGTACAGCCTCTACTTTATCTTCAATCCTACCGAAAATGCACACATTCTACACATACTAGAGGAATCTACTTGCCTCTTTCTTTTCTTGGTGTCGCTGTTGGGTGCATAGGAGGAAGCACCGGCTGGCTCCGGTTTGCTCCGGCAAAGGGCGGCGTCGAATCGCTGGCGACGAGGCGGCATAGCATCGCAGAGGTGAGGCAGAGAGGAATCGGGAAGGGTGAGCGCCGAGAAGAGTTTTAGGGTTAAATAAAAAGGCTTATGTTTTAATATTATACATAGGTTCTTTTACCCCCATCAAAGGATACGGGACTTCTGAGCTGACCATCACGTACGTTTCCTAATTTATCTTGATAACCAATGGGAAATTTCTATGGGATCGGACCGGTCACCCCAAAAATAATTAATGAGGTTAACTGAGATTATCATTTTTTTTACCCAATCAAACCCCAATTTAATTAGGTGCCCAAACAGATGTTTATCATGTGTAATAGATCTATCATGTTATATATCTTATAACATGTCGTATGAATTCATTTAAAATTTTAAAAATTCTTAAAAATTTCTAGAAAATTTTTATGAGTTAATTTCTTAATTAACATCTTTTATTTTATTTTAACCAGGTTCGGGGACTTTACATGTAGTGTGGCTAGTTGGGAGTCGAAATAAATTAAAACTCGGGTGGCGCCCACATACCTAACGGCTTGTAGGCCAACTTTCAATGCTTCGTATTCAGCCTCATTATTGGTGGCCCAATAATTCAACCAAATGGATAGTTGCATTCTATCTTCTTGAGGGGATATCATAAGAATACCTATTCTATTGTCCTGTCGTGTGGATGATCCATCTACATATATTTTCTAAGATAACGTTTGGTTCTCTCCTAGGAATTGGAATGGAAATGGGCATCATAGTATTGTGGAATATGAATGGGTATGAGCTTGGGTATCATTTCTAAAAGTAATGTTTGGTTAGTTGGATATTTTCAATTGGAACGAATTTAAATTTCTTTTTTTACCCTTAGAGGAACATAAGAGAAAAAATTAGATGAAAGATAAAGTTGAATGTAAGAGAAATATATGATGAGAGAGAAAGTGTGATGGGAAAAAATGAAGAGAGGGAAATTGTGATGAGAGAAAATGAGGAGAGAGAGCGTAATAGGAGAGATTGAGAAGAGAAAAAGAATGATGAGAGAGAAAGTATGTTGAGAGAGAAAGAGTGATGGGAAAAAATGAAGAGAGAGAAAGAGTGATGAGAGAAAATGAGAGATTGAGGAGAGAAAGTATTATGAGAAAATATGATGAGAGAGAAAGTGTGATGGGAAAAAATGAAGAAAGGGAAAGTGTGATGAGAGAAAGTGAGGAGAGAAAGTGTGATCAAAGAGAATGAAGAGAGAGAAAGTATGATAAGAGAAAATATGGAGAGAGAGTATGGTAAGAGAGATTGAGGAGAGAGAAAGTATAATGAGAGAGAAAGTATGATGAGAGAGAAAGTATGATGAAAAAATGAGGAGAAAATGAAGAGAGATAAAATAATGAGAGAGAAAGTGATGAGAGAGAAAATAATGAGAGAGTGATGAGAGAAAATACAGAGAGAAAATAATATAGAATGTATGATGAGAGAGAATAAGGAGAGAGAGAGTGTGATGGAAGAGAATGGAAAGAGAGAAAGTGTGATGAGATAAAATATGGAGAGAGAGTATGGTAAGAGAGATTGAGGAGAGAGAAAATGTAATGAGATAAAATATGGAGAGAGAGTATGGTAAGAGAGATTGAGGAGAGAGAAAATGTAATGAGATAAAATATGGAGAGAGAGTATGGTAAGAGAGATTGAGGAGAGAGAAAAAATGATGAGAGAGAAAGTATGATGAAAAAATGAGGAAAATGAAGAGAGAGAAAATAATGAGAGAGTGTGTGTGATGAGAGAGTACAGAGAGAAAATTATAGAGAATGTGTGATGAGATAGAATAAGGAGAGAGAAAGTATGTTAAGAGAGAAAATGTGATGATAAAATAAGGAGAGAGAAAGTATGATGAGAGACAACAAGGAGAGAGAATGAAATGAAAGAAAAATTGAACAAATATACTAAGGGTATTTTTATCCAAAACTTAATTCTTATTCCCATTCCATCAAAACCCAAGGGAGGGGGTGAGTTTTATCGATACCTAAAATTTTGGGGTTCATTCCAAAATCTTGATTCCATTCCCATCAACCAAACACAAAGTTTGGGAATGAATCCATTCCCTTATTCCCAAACCTCTAAACCAAACGCCATCTAAGTCTCCTCCAACTCAGGATTTTAAAACTCTATTAGAAAGTCTGCTAAGGCTTGAGCCTTAATGGATGCTCGGGGTTGATACTATATATCATACTCATTGAGTTCAGTGGTCCACTTGATCAATCTTCTAGAGGTCTCGGAGTTAACAAGTAGTCAACCTAAAGTGTTGTTAGTGAATACTATGATCAGATGAGAAAGAATATAAGGACGTAATCTATGAGTAGCTAAAATCAATCCATAGGCTAACTTCTCAAGTGCGGTATAATGACACTCGGCTCCTTTCATTAAACGACTTAAAAAATATATAGGTTGTTGCTCCTTCCTCTTTTGTCTTACTAATACTGACTTGACCGCATGATCATTAGTTGACAGATACACCCACAGTGTCTCACTTGCTATGGGCTTTGTAAGTATAGGCAGGGTGGATAGGTAATTCTTCAGCTCTTCAAAAGCTTTATCGCAATCGGCGTCCCATTGAAACTTAGTCACTTGGCATAGTATCTTGAAAAGAGGTAGGCTTTGATTGGCTGACTAGGAGATGAAGCGAGATAGAGTGATGATCCAGTCGGTCAGTCTTTGTACCTCCTTCAGAATGCATGGAGGAGCTATGTCTTGAAGCGCCCGTACCTTGCTCGGGTTGGCCTCTATCCCCCGCTTGGTCACAATATAGCCCAAAAATTTTCCGCTCTTGGCTCTAAATAAGCACTTATTAGGGTTGAGCTTCAATCCATACTGCCTTAGAGTTTTTCAACTTTCTTCCACATCAAAACATAGATCAACTACTTGGAGGGACTTGATGAGGATGCCATCCACATACACCTCCATATTCCGCCCGATATGCTTCTGAAATACCTTGTTCATGAGTCATTGGTAGGTAGGCCCTACATTATTTAGTCCAAATGACATAGCATTATAACAATAAGTGCCCTTGATAGTTATGAAACTGGCCTTCTCCTGATCATCCTTGGTGAGCAAAACTTGGTGATATCCTTGGTATGCATCCAGCATACAGATAAACTTGCACCCAGAAGTAGAATCCACCACCTGATTGATGAGAGGGAGTAAATAATACTCTTTTGGGCAGACCTTGTTAAGATATTTGAAATTGATGTAGACCCACCATTTGTTTCTTGGCTTTGATACCAGGACCACATTAGCTAGCCAACTCAGAAATTGAACTTTATGAGTGTAGCCTGCCTCCAGTAACTTGTCTACCTCATCCTTGATGATCTTGTTCTGCTCAGCTCCAAAATCCCATTTTCTTTACTTAATTGGCTGAGTGTCTAGATATACATGAAACACATGTTCTATGATTGTTGGTGACACCCCAATTACTTCTGCACTCGACCAAGAAAAAACTTAGTTGTTGCGTGTAAGACACACAACCAACTCCTTTTTAAGTTTGTTGGGTAGGTTTGTTGCGACTTGAGTGACAACCTCTGGCCGACTTGGCCAAATCTAGATTTCTTCCTTTTCTTCGTAGACCAAGGTGGGTGGAGCCTCTTAGATGGCGTTGACTTCCATCCATTGTATCTTCCTTGCGGAGTGGGCTTCAGTCTTTATTATATCAACATAGTACTTGCACGCTATTAGTTATCTCCCCGAACATTCCCAACTTGATCATCCATGAAGAATTTTATTTTCTAGCAGAAGATGGAGACTACTGCCCGAAACTCATTTAGGGACGGGCGACCTAAAATGACATTATATGACGAGGGTGAGTCGACTATGATGAAGTTTGAACTACATGTCCTCACTAGGGGCTCATCCACTAGGGATATGACCAATTTTATTTGACTGAGTGGCTGGACCTTGTTGCTCGTGAATCCATATAAAGGAGTCACCATGGGTTGGAGCTCACTCGGATCTATCTGTAGCTGCTCGAATGCCTACTTGAAAATGATGTTAATAGAACTACCTATGTAAATAAAAATATGAGAAATATTATAATTGATTATAACAGCCTTGATTATTAATGCATTATCATAGGATATCTCCACCCCATCTAGATCCTTGGGTTTGAAACTAATTTCAGGCCCGACTGCCCGTTCTACACTATAGCTAATCTCATGAATTTCTAACCGTTGAGCATGTGACTTTCTTGCTCGATTGGAGTCTCTATCAATTGGACCTCCCGCTATCATGTTGATATTGCTTTGCGTAGCATTATTATGGTTCTCTTCCTGTCGAGTCGGGAGCTCCGATTGGTTCCGAGTGGGAGTTAGCGTCCGGTCCACAGGTGGTGGTGGCGTCCTCTAATGTCACTCGGCCTCATGCTAATTTCTTCTAGGCATCCATTCGGTCTTCAGTAGGGTCGGTGATTGGATGATAGAGTGAGCTAGTGAAGTCTCTGATTGCCGCCCTAGCAATTAACTAGCGTGTAGCAATCTAGCATATCATGGGTCATTGGTCGGTGAAGAGTACGCCACCGTCTTGGAGCTTCTTGAGGAGGTTCTGGATATCTTTCTTGCTCAACCCCCACATGTTGCATGTCTTGACGTCGTGGTTCTTGATGATGAGGCTGAGGAGCTGCTCAGGGTCCTCTAGGTGGAGGAGAGGGTAATGCTCAACATTCGGGTACTGGAGCCATTGTTAGTGCAGTGGTATCTTTCCTCCGGACGGCCTGTGTCTCTTCGACATTGATGAATTAGGTCGCTCGATCCAGTAGATGATCAAAATTCCTTGGAGGTCATCTAACCAAGGAGTTGAAGAAATCATTATTGACAAGCTCTTGAGAGAAGGTACCCATCAAGATCTCGGTGGTGGCTAAAGGAATGCCCATACCACTTGGTTAAATTTTTTTAATAGAAGACCTTAGTGATTCCTTAGGCCTATACTTTACTGATAAAAGACTCAGGGGAGTCTTTTGGCATTGTCGATTGCTAGCAATGTGGTGAAGGAAAATCTTGCAGAAGTTCTTGAAACAACGAATAGATCTAGTAGGTAGTCGCTTAAACCTCCTTTGCACAGAACCGCCGAAGGTGGTGAGGAACACCTGGTACTTCACCCCATCAGTGAATTGGTGAGGGAGGGCAGCGTGCTCAAATTTGACAAAATCATCCTCAGGGTCAGTGTTATGAGCCACAAGTGCACAGTTACATCATCAATAATATAAAAGATATCAAATCACTAGCAATCTCTCATGTAGAAATAACAAAATAATCGGATAAAATAAATTATATGCTAGGTAAAATAAACAAGGCTAGAACAAGCAAGAGAAGGGGGAACTTGGTTTTGTTAATGTTCTAGGAGTTTGGTTTCATTGTGATGTTTATTAATGTAATATGGTTCACCAATTCACTATCCTTAATTCACAGGAGTTTGTAGAAAGTTATCGGTTCTCCGTTGCAGAGGACAACTGGCAGGGTATTTAGATCTTCATCACTAGCAATTAAATATGAATGATGTTGGATCGAGACGCGCTAGACTGGGGGGGTGAATAGCGCTCGTGACTTTCATTTTTCGTATTTGAAAAACTATCGAGTAAATGCAGCGGAAATTAAAACACACAACACATAAAGACCCAAGTATTTTTACTTGGTTCGGAGCCTTGGGTGACTCCTAATCCAAGGCCCATACTCGTTGAGCGTTTACTTCGGGCAATCACTATAAGCTCGGAAAAGGTACAACTTTAAAGTACAATATTAAAATTGAAATAACAATTATACCGATAATGAAAAATAGCAAATTGAAACTTTTGGTTGTCGGAATCTTGTTATAGCTTTATCAGAACGTCTCTTGAGTAGCACACAGAAGAAGGGTTGTCGAATTATATTGATCCAAGCTGCTGGTCGAGATTGCCTTATAAAGGCTGTTGAGGGCGCATCAAGCCCCTTGAGGGCGCCTTCAAGCCCCTTGAGGGTGCCTCCAATCATCGGGTCAATCACGCGTGGATAAGGCCTGACTTCTTCATCGCTCATCTACTTGAGGGCGCCTCCAACCTCCCGGAGGGCGCCTTCAATGCCGTCCGAGGTGCCTCAGCACTCCATGAGGACGCCTCTAGCTTCGCTGTGTGCACTCCTCAACCTTTGCACCAGAGGCGCCTCCAAGCTCCATGGAGGGTGCATCGGGAACTGTTCATCCGAGGCAAAGCTTGCTCCTTTGTCCCTGCAAGATATGTTAGTCCCAAAAATACCATGAAACACAAAGTTACCACATAATAACATGAACAAAGATGTTTGACAGTCACCAGACTGTCCGGTTCTGACTTCAGATTTCCCACTGGAAACCCTAGGTCGAACTGACACCTACTCAACTCAGGAGAGTATACTTGTTGCCAGTTTGGTCCTCTAGACCGATTGGACTTTTGCTCAGCGCTCGAGTCTTCAGGTCTTTCCGCAGGACGTCCGCTCCACGACCAGCCCAGACTTTCCACCTGGTTTGCGACACTAGGACTTTCCACTTAGGGTTACCACCCCCTAGGATTTTTTCCCCAAGCTTCAACCCGCCAAGACTTCCCTCCTAGGATTACCACCCCTTAGGACCTAGGGTTACTACCCCCTAGGGTTTTCCCTTTGCCTAACCGCAGCTAGGACTTTTTCTTACCTAGAGTTAACACCCCCTAAGACCTAGTGTCACGCCCCAGAGGAGTCCCTGTCCGAAGAAATTTCGACAGCATCTCCCCTATACAGGTGACAATCTGAAGCATTTCTACATATAAGATATACATCAGCCACATTCGGCTGGAATATATACACAACCACGCAGTTTATATCATCAACCCACTCGGCTGGAACAAAATAAACACAACCACGCAGTATAGTAATAGCCCACACGGCTAAGAGTAAACACAGCGAAAAATCATAAAATAATACGAATATAAAACCAATCAAGTCACTAACTAAACATACTTGCAACCACCACACTAGACTCCAAAATCCACATCGACTTATTGGAAAATAAAATGCGTAAAATCATTATACTACCATATAGAAATAAGATCGAAAAACAACTGTCCTTGAGTGTGACGTGGGACTGGCAGCCGGGACTCTCCAAGCATCCATGATTCATCTACCTGCTACCTGGCGAAAGGAAAACCATTTTTTGGGGTGGTGAGTATTGGAACTCAGCGGGTATAGAAAGAGATAGTGCATGAACATAACATGTAAGTAGAGAGTGTCAACAGTATACAACCTCATAAGAAGAATAGTAGATACTATAATAGAACCAAAATAAATGCTCATACCTGAAACCATATCCTAGGCTAGGTATAGTAGATCAGAACTGGTACTAATCTGCTACAGTACTGCTCATAACTATAGAGGTAATAAGCAAGGTATATACAAATTTCCAATGCTTGAACATCTACAATGAGAATATATCTCAACACAAGTAAGCATATCAGCATACGTGAACAATAGCAGTAAGTAAGCAATAACAGCATATATAGACAGCAGTAGCCAAAACAAATATAATAACAACAGCGTATGCACGGATGGTCACTCCAGCCCACCTCTCTGCACCATGACCCCTGTATGGTCGAGAGGCTGGGTCAGTGACAGACTGTACACCACTCCAGCTACCACTCTCACGAGTGGCCGAGGGGACAGTTGCATAGTAGCTAATAAGCTACATCTGCGACGGGGTCCCCGCTGCTCGTAACTCCAGCTACAACTCTCCATGAGTGGTCGAGTGCGACACAATAGGACAAGCAGCATCAACTCCAGCTACCACTCTCTCGAGTGACCGAGGATGCGACCCTTTTTAACGACTCTCTCTACCGCAAGGGAGAATTGGTCGTTGACATGCATGCCATGACATGATACGCCAAATGCAACAATCATCATACAAATATAAACAAAATTAGGTATGCTACATGAAGCCAGCATGCCCATTATAGTACGTAATAAATAACAGTCAAAGCATACAACCATGGTATCTAGTATCTGCTTCTAATCATGGACAACAACAAGAGACTGTATAGATATGGAAATGAATTTCTCAAAGATCACGTGGAAGTATCAAGCGCAGGAAAAATAAGAGTGGAGGCAAGGTAAAAATAATTTCTTATCCAAAATAGTTCATGCACCAAGGACAAAGTACTAAAAGAAACAAAGCAAGAAGTACCCGCCTTTATTGCGAAGCTTGTGCCAAATCAACCCAATGCCAATCACCCGTATCGAATCAAAATCCTGCAAACACATGATGCATATTATCGCTGTGTCAAACATGAACCAGTTAACTAAACTCATCATGAATTAGGTGGCTAACCCATAACCGAATCTGATTAGGGAAAACCCTAATTTACTAAAAAGAAACAGAATCGCGTATCACCAAATTCCCCTATGCGGAACCATTACAACCTCGAAATCAATTTGTCAACATTCGAATCCGTTACTAGAAGCCTAGAACCATCATTAAAATAAAGTGACCATGGAGACAAATCCCTAATCCACTCAAATATGTTACCCCATCCTCCATTACCGCAAGAAGAAACAAGTATCCGGTCACGATAAGGAACTCATTAACCCTCTAGAAAAATGCACGGTTTTCCCAACTCTATTCCGAAACTTAAGGTCATCCGAGAGAATCATTCACCACAATACAATCCATTCAAACCAAACCCAATCTGTTTAAAATTTGGAAAACATCACAAGGTGCATAAATCTATCTCATAGGTTCATAATTATCATTAAAGGAAATCAAATTCGCATGGACACAACATCTAATTCAATCCACTCTATCCTAAATTCAATCACACAGTAGCTGTATATAAAACCACCAGAAAATCACGATATAGTTCTATCGAAATCCATGCTTAAAATCCCATAGATAACCGCAGAGATAAAACACTATCGAACAGTATCCACACAAACTCTACAATCAATCGACGAAGAAAAACAAGGTACCTATGATCCAAAATTAAAACTCCAACAATCTGTCCAAAACCTAAAGAGAAATATAGCAACCACCAGCCAACCGATCAAAACCTTCCCAGGAAAATAGGGGAGAGCAAAACATCTTCAAGATTATCTCCAAACTAAAATCTTACCTTCACTTGGTCTTTAGGTCCTGTACCCATGAGTATTCCAGCCAGCACCAAGATTTTGCCCAAATCCCTATCTAGATCAGTGAAGAGGATTCTTTGGGAAGGATCTGTCGTAGGCGACAACATCGTCGTCCAATACTAGGGCACGACCAAATGCAGAGGAGGGACGGCGAGGGTGGCTTCGACTTCCGGCGAGTGCTTGACATCCGCGATGAGAAGAGGCGACGGCTCTGCGGCTGGCGTGAGGAGGTGAGGCCGGCGGTGTCCGGGGAAGCTCATCCACAGGAGAAATCGTCGGCTGGTACCCGTATGAGGGAAAGGAGAAGATCGCCGGCTGGAGAGGGGCGGCGGTGGATCGGCCGGAACCGAGAGAAGAAGGGGGAGTCGGCGGTGTCGGGCTCGGGGAAGATGGAGTTCGACGCTGGAGGGGGAGGGGAAGGAGGTGTCGGGTAGGCTATTAGGGTTAGAGGGATTTTATAACAAATACTTAGGTTTAGTGCAATTAAACCCTAAGTTGATTCCTTAATAAACTCCTACTTCCGGGTATTCCTAACAGGCTTTTATCAGCCCCATTAGTGCATCCTCTCTAAATACATCATACGAGCTCCAATTAAATCTCAAAAAAATTTTAAAAATTTCGTTAAAATTATTAGCCTATTAAACCTTACTATTTAATTATTATTTAGTTCGATATTTTACATTCTCCCCCACTAATAAAATTTTGGTCCCCAAATTTACTACTCAACTCGGGGATCCTCATCCAAGGATAACAACCAAACAAGATACTCAAGTATCCACCATACAAAAGTTCTAATCCAAAATCCAAAGGGTCAATCAACCGTAAGATCATTGAAATCAGATCACCAACTATAAATCACCAAATCCATAACCATCACACAAGTGCTACTCCTAATGTTTCTATCCACCTCAAATACCAAACAATAAATCCTCAAGTCATATATCCACTAATAAAGTATCTGAAAATCAGATATTACCACATTTAGATGTTGTGTAAGAGGATATCCACCCGTAAACCATCAAGAATCAACATATCACAACATATGATCTAACCAATGACTGACACAACACACATCATACATGGTATAAACACATGGTACAAACAACTAAACAAGTACACAGGGTATAAACAACTACCCAATTACTAGTAAATATGTATGATAACAATTTACAAGCATACCTTCTATAGCTTGGAGATATCCTACCATTGCCTGGTCCCAAAACTCAAAAATCACATCGCGAAACCAACTCGCGAAAATCCATAACACGAAAACAGAATTGCAAACCCGCGCTGATACCACTAAATTGGTATCAGATTAACTCGAAAATACAGAATACGAAAAATAAATCGCAAAATCTAAAACATAAAAAAAGGCTTCGCAAACCTAGCTCTGATACCACTAAATTGGTATCAAGTTAACTTGAAAATCCAAAATATGAAAAATAGAAATCGCAAACCGGCTCTGATACCACTAAATTGTCATGCCCCAGAGGAGTCCCTGTCCGAAGAAATTTCGGCAGCATCTCCCCTGTACAGGTGACAATCTAAAACATTTCTACATACAAGATATACATCATCCACATTCGGCTGGAATATATACACAACCACACAGTTTATATCATCAGCCCACTCGGTTGGAACAAAATAAACACAACCACGCAGTATAGTAACATCCCACATGGCTGAGAGTAAACGCAGCGAAAAATCATAAAATAATATGAATATAAAACCAATCAAGTCACTAACTAAACATACTTGCAACCACCACACTAGACTCCAAAATCCACATCGACTTATTGGAAAACAAAATGCGTAAAATCATTATACTACCACATAGAAATAAGATCGAAAAATAACTGTCCTCGAGTGTGATGTGGGACTGACAGCCGGGACTCTCCAAGCATCCATGATTCATCTACCTGCTACCTGGCGAAAGAAAAACTATTTTGTGGGGTGGTGAGTATTGGAACTCAGCGGGTATAGAAAGTGATAGTGCATGAACATAACATGTAAGTAGAGAAATTTTTGAGGATTTTGAAAGTATATTAAAAAAAAAGTTTGAAATGATAATCTTAAGCGTGAGTTAGAAAATTAGTTATCATGAAAATTAATTAAAAATTTTGAAAGTCTAAGAATTAATAATTTTTAAAAAATTAATTATAATAATTAAGATTTTTGAATTTTTACTATGATTGAGATTTAAATTAATTAAAGATAATTAACTTTTTGAAATTAATTATGATAATTATAATATGATTTGAAAGGAATGATCATTTTGAAAAATAATTTGAAAATATTTATAGAATTAAGTAAGATTTTAAAATTAATTATGATTTTAAAATTAATTATAAAAATTAAGCAAGATTTCGAAATTAATTATGAAAAAAATTAATTATAAAAATTAAGTAAGATTTCAAAATTAATTATGATTTTAAAATTAATTATGTTTTTTCAAAATAATTATGAAATTAATTATGTTTTTTAAAATAGTTATGAAATTAATTATGATTTGAACCTTAATAATAATCAACTTTTTGAAAATAATTTAAGAAATAATTTAATTATGATTTTAAAATTAATTATAACATTAAGTGGGATTTTAAAGTTAATTATGATTTTAAAATTAATTATAATATTAAGTAAGATTTTGAAATTAATTATGATTTTAAAATTATTTATAATTTTGAAATTAAGATTAAAATTAATTAAGTTAAATTTATTAAATTGATTAAATTGAATTAAGGTTTATTAATTAGATTAAATTAAATTAGGTTAAATAAATTCGACTAAGTTCATCCTAGGTCCATCTCACCCAATTCTAAGTTGTCAATCAGGGAACCTTATATGTTGTTGTGAGATGGTTAACTTTAATTTAAATTATGTCTAAGAATTAATTTACATTTGAGTTAGACTTAGGTTTTCCAATTAGTCAATTAAATATACATTTCAAAGATTGGCTTCCAGACTGTGGCGAGGTACTAGGCCTTCTTGGGTATGAGATCATCCACCACTTCTAGACAAAGCTTTTCAAAGAAATTCCATATTTAAATTTCTTTTTAAAACTCCTAGGACTAACCAATCAAGTGTAAATTATGCATGGGTCCTTAATCTATCCTAATCTAAGCATTTAATAAAAACAAAAGAAACAAAGTAATCATCAAACAATTCTATTTATTTATAACGATGGTTTTTCTATTGGCTCCCCTTAGATCATAGCCTCGATATGGTCTATCAAGGTAATGTATCTGATCCTTGGGGACCCAATATAGTCTAAGTCCAACTTGATTAACCAAGTTTGACTTGGGGACCCATGCTTGGACTTTGCTTCTGTTTGATCTATTTATAATTGACACATATAATTTTTGTTTACGCTTAAATCCAAGTCCAGATCTATTGTAAAAGCTCTTTGTTTTCCAAGAATCAGATTAAGATTCTTGAAACTCAACGTGAACCATTCCAACATGTTCTTAAGTTCTTTAACTTGAGTTTTCAAATTGAAATTTTCTTCCTCAAGTTGTTGGACTTGAGTTGAACTTCCAATTTGAACTGGCTCAGTCAAAGGACTCGAGTCAGTCGCTTCCTTAAGGGCTCTTACCTCCTTTTGGAGGGACTAGATCCGTACGTTGGATTTAGCCAATTTCTTTAACAAATAAGGAATTAAATTTTCTAGATTCTCTATGTTAATGCCAGAAATTAAAGAGATTACAGTAGGTTTGGGTCCTTTAGAAATGGATACGGATCCGTGGCTTCGCTTGGACTCGGTTTCTAATTCACTCTCGATTTCGGACTCAAACTCAGAGTCGGTTTCGATAATGTTCGCTTGTACTGGTAGAGCGAGGAAGCTTGCTTATTCTTCTTCATCGGATTTAGATTGGTCTGATGATTTGGACCATGTTGCCTTCAACACCTTCCTCTTTCTAGCCTCCTTTGTCTTGCTTATACCTGCAACCAACGCAATACCTTTCTCTGCCGGAGTAGTATTAGTCTGCTCATGTAACTTAAATAATTCATCTATTAAATCACACTTACTTACTTGTGTATTGGAAGTACCTTTGTGTAGCTCAATCAGCTTCTCTCATAGCTCTTTCGCTCTTAAGAATGGACCGACTCGGTTCAGCTCCTCCTTTATTAGACCACATTGAAGAGTATATGTCGCTTTGGCATTGACCTTGACCTTCTTTATTTGACCTGCATCCCAGTTCTCGTATGGTACTAGTTTTCTCGAGCCCTCGAGTGGAAGAGTGATCCTAGTCTTGATGATCATCCACATCTCGAACTGGATTTGTAGGTATGATTCCATTCAGCCCTTCTAGTAGCCGAAGTCTTCACCGAAGAAGAGAGGCGGGCGAGCTGTACTGTAGCCTTCTTGATGGGCCATTTTAGAAAGACAATCTCGCACACACAAAAACAAGAAACTTTGTTCCAAGACTTGGTCTTGGATTAGCAGTGCGAGATTAAGAGAAAACTAACAATTCACTAATTTTTTAAAAATAATAAAATATATTTTAAAAAATATTATTACAAATGTTTGAAAATGCAATATATCGTTAATACTGACCAACGGTCAAAAGATAAAATTGATTTTTTAAAAAAAATAGTTTTGGAAGGAAAAAATGAAAGACGTAAGGTTTTATTTTTAACAAAAATGATATCTAATTTTGTTTTTCAAAAAGGAACCCCCTGCTCGATTGGTGGTTTCACCAATTCAGAGCGACCTAGCTCTAATATCAATTGTTGGATCGAGACGCACTAGAGGGGGGGGTGAATAGCGCTCATGGCTTTCACTTTTGGTATTCGAAAACTATCGAGTAAATGCAGCGGAAATTAAAACACAACACAGAAAGACCCAAGTGTTTTTACTTGGTTCGGAGCCTTGGGCAACTCTTACTCCAAGGCCCACGCTCGTTGAGCGTTTACTTTGGGCAATCACTATAAGCTCGGAAAAGGTACAACTTTAAAGTACAATATTAAAACTGAAATAACAATTATACCGATAATGAAAAATAGCAAATTGAAACTTCTGGTTGTCGGAGTCTTGTTATAGCTTTGCCGGAATGTCTCTTGAGTAACACACGGAAGAAGGGTTGTAGAATTATATTGATCTAAGCTGCTGGTCGAGACTGCCTTATAAAGGCTATTGAGGGTGCCTTCAAGCCCCTTGAGGGCACCTCCAATCATTGGGTCAGTCTCGTGTGGATAAGGCCTAACTTCTTCGTCGCTCATCCACTTGAGGGCGCCTTCAACCTCCTGGAGGGTGCCTTCAATGCCGTCTGAGGCTCCTCTAAACTCCATGATGGCACCTCTAGCTTCACTGCGCGCACCCCTCAACCTTTGCACCAGAGGTGACTCCAAGCTCCATGGAGGGCGCCTCGGGTACTGTTCATCCGAGGCAAAACTTGCTTTTTTTGTCCCTACAAGATATGTTAGTCCCAAAAATATTCTGCAACACAAAGTTAGCACATAATAACATGAACAAAGATGTTTGACAGTCACTAGACTGTCGGATTCTGACTTTGAATTTTTCACTAGAAACTCTAGGTCGAACCGACGCCTACTGTTCCCTCGGCAGGGAACACACCCTCACCTACTCCACTCAGGAGAGTATACCTGTTGCCAGCCCAGTCCTCTAGACCGACTAGAATTTTGCTCAGCGCCTGAGTCTTCAGGTCTTTCCGCTGGACGTTCGCTCCACGACCCAGTTAGTATGTATACTAAAAGCCTAGCTTTTTGTAAACATTTATTTTGAAATAAGAATCACAATGGTCAAATGTCTACATTTATGTTAAATGTAGTTGCCCATTTAATTTATATTGTAGATAACATGGTGTGTAGTGCCACACAGAAGATCATGTTATCAGTTCCTTATAAATTATAAATAGTAGCTCACAACTAAGATGGAATGGGACAAACTATTGGAATAGTTGTAGTGTAATTTGGTATTAGTTTATCTTAACTATAAAATTACACTAGTACACTATGTGTGTATTGAGCAGGACCATTTGAGCTAGTTTCTTTTTATACTGACTACATAAAAGAACAAAACCTTTGTTATTATGGATGTGCGTATTCTTAATCCTGATATAATAACAAGCACATATACTTAGTATGTATTTCTTTAATTTATCAATGGGTGAGATTTAGTTTGTTAAATCAATAGGCCCGATAAGTTGGGAAATAATATTATTTATATGGTGTGTTGTTGATTATAGAAGAAAACTGTGTCCTCGTAATCTAGGTTGATGATGTTCCCTTGAGGAGCTCATAAGGATTGTCATGTAAACCCTGTAGGTGGACCTAGTCCGGCATGACAATGAAGTTGAGTGGTACTACTCTTGGAGCTAGATATTAATTAAGTGAGTTGTCAGTAACTCATTTAATTAATGGACAATCGATATCTTAAACACAGGGAGACTAATGCACTCATGATAAGAAGGAGCCTATAATGTAATTTGGGATTGGTGCGGTAGTTCAATAATAACTCTTTAGTGGTATGAGTTATTATTGATGAACTTGAGTTGGGTGTTCAGGGCGAACACAGGAAGCTCAAGCTCATCGGGAGACCAAAACCAATTTCTCTTCTCGGTCCCTGTTGTAACCTCTATAAAGCATTGTATCTACAAAGACCACTTCTTACCCAAGTAATGGGCTGGACACATCCTTGCTTGGAGCAAGGGGGGCCGACCAAGCATGGGCTTGGAAGCCAAGAGGTGGCCGGCCAAGCTTGGTGCCCAAGCTAGGGGCCGACCACTAGAAAAGGAAAAGAAAGTTTTGTTTTAAAACAAAATTTTGTTAAAATCTTTCCTTATTTGTAGTTATTTACAATGATTAAAAGAGTGATTTTATTTTGTTAAAATCTTTCCTTTTTTATAGTTATCTATAATGGTTAAAAGAAAGATTTTAATTTCCTTTTATAGCCATCCTCATCGTTTTAAAAGAGAGTTTAAAAATTTTAAAATCTTTCCTTTTATAGCTATATACAAAAGATTAAAGAGATATTTTAATTTTCTTAAAATCTTTCCTTATTTGTAATTATCTATAATGTTTAAAAGAGATATTTTAATTTTTGATAAAACTTTCCTTTTTTATAACCATGATTTAAAAAGAGAAGTTTTAATTAATCTTTCCTTTTTTTTGTAGTTGTCTACATGTTTTAAAAGAGAGATTAATTTTAAAACTTTCCTTTATTGCCATGTACAATAGGAAATTTAGAAAAGAGATATTTTAATTGTTGTTAAAATTTCTTTTTTTAAGGGGAGACCACAAATAAGGAAGTTTTAATTATGTTTAAAACTTTCCTTTTTTAACCTGACCAAGGATTATAAAAGAGAAGGAGAGGGTGCCTCATGAGACACATAACCTTAAGCCTTCTCTCTTTTCCTTGGTGTGGCCGACCCCTTCCCTTCTCCCTTTCTCTTAGGCCGACACCCCACTTGTCTCCTCTTTTGCTTCCTTAGGGCCGGTGGTATCAAGGATTGAAAGGTCCTTGTGGCCGATTGCTTGGAGAGGAAGAAGAAGAAGAGGAGAAGCACTTGGTGGCCGGTTTCTTAGAGGAGAAGAAGAGGAAGAAAGTTTCCTATTTTGACATCTCTTGGTGGCTCGAGAGTCTTGGAGGAGAAGAAGTGGTTCGGGTGGATTCCATCTTGGTAGATCGTTGCCCACACAACATCCAAGAGGAGGAGATGAATACAACAGAAGATCAAGAGGTCTTTAGCTACAAATAAAGGTATAACTAATTAATGGTTTCCTCTTCGAATTAATTAGTTAGTTTTCTTTGCATGGATTCTGAAACACCAACACAAGAAGCTAGCGATTTTATGTTTCGATTTCATGCTATCGATTTTATATTTCGATTTTGCATTTCGATCTTGTGTCTCTATTGTGATCTTTGTAGTTAAACCTAGGGTTACTGTAATTAATATCCAATTTCTTTGAAAGGCTTTGTCTAGGAAGTGGTGGATGATCCCATAACCAAGAAGGTCTAGTGCCTCACCATGTTTAACCTAGAAGATAATCTTTGAAATAGATATTTAATCAACTTCTGTAATATGGTTTAACTTAGGAAGATCACATCAGTTAAACTTGGAGTAAAAATGTTAAGTATCGTTTCTAATCCAAGTTTAACTTCTGAAGAGCAACTTGGATTAATAATGTTAAGCATTATTTGAAATCCAAGTTTAACTTCAGTAGAGCATATGAGTAGCTAGGTTAAGTTCTGTGCTTGTACAAATTTTTGTATAGAGGAAACAGAACGGAATCCAGGTGTAGCAACCAACAGACCCGTCCAAACTTTCCACCTGGTTCACGACACTAGGACTTTCCACCTAGGGTTACGACCCCCTAGGATTTTTGCCCCAAGCTTCGACCCACCAAGACTTCCCGCCTAGGGTTACCACCTCCTAGGACCTAGGGTTACCTCCCCCTAGGGTTTTCCCTTTGCTTAACTGCAGCTAGGACTTTTCCTTACCTAGGGCTACTGCCCCTAGGACCTAGGGTTACCACCCCCTAGGGTTTTCTGCCTGCCTAACCGCAGCTAGGACTTTTATCTAAGTACACTTAGGACTTTCCTACAAACTCATTCACACATGTTAGATAACAAGATAACTTAACTTTGAACCCTTTGACATAATCAAAACACAGGTTCGATCGTCGGATGCTTCCCGTACCAACAAATGATTCCTATGAAGTCCGTTAATAGGTTATCCCTGTTACTGGATCCCTCAGTCATACATCACAGAGACACATGCACTACTCAATACACATAGAGATGAAGGTAATACTTGCATACAACTACCCATTTCCTTGTATGAATTTGCTTCTCCTTTCAAGATAACACCCTAGACGTCCGTTAACAGGTTACCCCTATCACTAGGGTCCCTCGATCATACTCTCTAGGGCATCCCTCTACGGGATCCACAAACACGCATAAACATTCAATCAAACATGAAAATTAAGCTTATGCACATGCATTCATATAAGATCAAATACATACAAAGCATACAAACATCATTTAGATAGGAAGTTGGCATATCCATGAGTTCTACATCAAATCACACCATAACTACTCCCTTAATCCTAGAACAAGGGATCTAATGTTGGTGTAGGGAGTACTAGACGATCAAACCTAAGTTCGATTATGGAAAAGGGTCCAAAGTTAAGATGTCTTGTTATCTAAAAAGTGTGAATGGGCTTGCAAGAAAGTCCTAAGTGTTCTTAGACAAAAGTCCTAGTGTATTCTAGTAGGTGGAAAACCCTAGAGGGAGATAACCCTAGGTCTTAGGGGGAGGTAACTTTAGGTGATGGAAAATCCTAACTGTGGTTAGGCAAGGCAAAGTCTTGGCGGGTTGAACACTTTGGACGAAATCCTAGAGTCGGGGACTCTAGGTGAAAATCCTAGTGGTCGCGAACTAGGTGAAAGTTTGGACGGGTCAGGAATTGGACATCCAGTAGAAAAGTCCTGAAGACTCAGATGCTGAGTAAAAGTCCAGTCGGTCTGGAGGACCGATCTGGCAAAAGGTAAACTCTCTTGAGAGGAGTAGGTGAGGACACGCTCCCTAAAGAAGGAACAGTAGACATCGGTTCGACCTAGAGTTTCAGCGAAACTCAATGTCAGAACCAGACAGTCCGGAGACTGTCAAAATAATTTATTATTTCATATTTTATTGTGCTAATTCTATTTTACAAGGTATATTTTGTATTTGGACTAATATACCTGGTAGGAAGTGGAAAGCACAAAAGAGCCTTGGGTGAATAGTGTTCAAGGTGCATTCTATGGAGATTGAAGGCGCCTCCGATGAATAGTATTCAAGGCGCCTTCCATGGAGCTTGAAGACACCTTTGGACAGATAGAATTTGTAGAAAGTGGATTTTATCGATGATCGAATTTGCGGGGATGGAATTCAAGCTGGAGGCACCTTACATGAAGGTTGAAGGTGCCTTCAACAACCTATTTAAGGCAGGTTCAAGTAGAGCCTTTATATGACTTGATCTTCGCAATCTTTCTACTGTGCGCCGCTCAAAAGATGATCCGATGAAGCTGTAACGCAACTCCAACAACTAGAATCCCGAAATTCTTTATTCATAGTTGTTGGTATATATTCAATTATTGCACTTATACAATTATACTTGTAACTTCTGGACTGATAGTGAATTGCCCAAAGTAAACACTCAATGAGTGTGAGCCTTAGAGTAGGAGTCGTCATAGGCTCCGAACTAAGTAAAAGAAATTTGTTAGCGATTGCTTTTGCTTTGTTCTTTTACACTGCATTATTACTCTGTGTTTTCTGTTAAACGTGAAAAAGCCAAGAGCGCTATTCACCCCCTCTAGCACTTTTCGATCCTACATCTACTCCATAGTAAAATAGAAGAGATCCAAAGACATGATAATTATAGGCATTCAAACCCCAAACGAGAGAGAAAAGGGAAGAAGTGCTTATCCAATGATGTCGAGTGGTATTCAGATCCAATTCCAAGCTTCTGGAGTCGAGGTGATGATGGAAAAGACTTCGGATCGTCAAACGGAGGTCGAATAGGGTGTGGATCAGCACCAAGTTGGATCTCCCCAAAGGGAGAGCCTTCCTCTCTTGGAAAAGGGAAGAAATCTCCTTTTATAGTGCAGGGCATGGGCACCACACGACCCGTGCCACGACCGTGTGGCTTTCACATGGCCGGATCCTTCTTGGCCTCAGTTTAGGTGACATGATCGTGTGGATTCACACGGTTGTGTGCTGCTTTGCCTCTGGATAGGTTGCACGGTCATGTGGATTCACACAGTCGTGTTCTTCTTTTTCTCTACTGTGCCACATAGCCGTGTGGATTCACATAGTCGCGGTCTGCTTGCCTTCTGGAAGAGTTGCATTGTAACACCCACGAACTTCTTAGGCTAAGTATGTAAAGATTTTCTCTTAAGAATAAAAGAAGATAAGATGGAAAAAAATATATATATATATATATGTATATAAAAAGAATTGGTCAAGGATTGAACCTTGAACCTTCTTAAGCTAAGGATTATGGAATTACCACTAGACCATCATGAGTTATTGTTAAATAGAGAATGGATATTATAGATAAAGATAAAACCATGATTAAGAGAAGGAAGCAAGAAAACATCAAGTAGCTTCCTTCCTCCTTCTCTTGATTAAGAAGAAAACAAGAAAAAGACAAATTGTCTTCTTCTCCTTCTTTTTTCATTTTCGTGGATGACAAGAGAGAAGGAGAGGAGAGGAAGTAGGGGGATGAATGAAGACATTTCTTCATCATTAAGAGAATAAAAGATGAGTTAAGAAGAGGGGAAAGCAAAGCCTCTTTTTGCTTCTTACTTCCACCTAGCATAAGAGGGAAAATCAAGAAGGGACTTCATTTTTTCTTCCCTTCCCTCACCTTGCCGTGACCTAGAGCATCCTCTCTTCTTTCCCGAAAATCCAACTAAGGTTTTCTACCTAAGGAAACCAAACCACAAGAAGGAACCCTCAAGATCTACCTTTCACAAGCAAGAGAAACAAAAAGGAGCACTAGGAGGAGAAGCTCTCTTCTTTCTTTTCACAAAGGGTACCTTCTCTTAGGAAAAAGACCAAGCAAGAGGATGTGAGTATCCCCTCACCTGTGGTACAAGTGGTTATATGATTTTTGTTCGGGTTTATATGAATTTATAACCTAGAGTTTCCTTTAGAAATTTCGGTTAGGATACTTGTAAAGTTCATGGAAGCTTAAAACCAAAACCAATATGTTTAAGTTTTTTTCCTCATGATATGTTATGAATATGACCTTGATATTTCATGCTTGTATAAGGCTTGGAGTTAGGTGATACTCTACCTTAGGGTTCGACCATGAAGAGGCTTAAAACCTAGGGAAGCTCAATTTAAAAAACTAACATGCCAATGATCACTTCTATGATGTTATATGAATATTTTCCTTGATGTTTTTACTTGTATGTTGTTTGGAACTGGTAGGACCCTACCCTAAGTTTTCGGCCATGAAGGGATTTAATACCCTAAGGAGGCTCAACCTCAAATCTAGCTTACTTATGTTTTACCTTATGAAAAGATATGGAAAGTAACATAAAGCCCTTGAGATTCATGTTGCTTAGGGTTAGGTTTTTCACATGATAAACTTTCGGCCAACCTAAAATGTAAGGCTTAGGCAAGCCTAAATTCAACTCTAACATGTTTATGTTCCTCCCCATGATATGCCATGAAATTCATAAGGTACTCACATGCTTGTAATTTCTAGAAGAGGTATCAAGTATGAAGCTTTTCCATAATATGTTGTGAATGTGCTATTGATGTTTTATACTTGTATGTTGCTTAGAACTAGTAGGATCTTACCTTAAGGTTTCGGCCATTAAGGGATTTAATACCTTAAGGAAGCTCAACTTCAAATTTAGTTTGCTTATGTTTTACCCTATGAAAATATATGAAGATAACATAATACACTTGAGATTTCATGTTGCTTAGGGTTAGGTTTTTCATGATGAACTTTCGGCCAACATGAAATGTAGGGCTTAGGCAAGCCTAAATTCAACCCTAACATGTTTATGTTTTTCTCTATGATATGCTATGAAATTTATAGGGTACTCATATGCTTAGAATCTATGCTTTTGTAGCATTCGACCACTTACACTTGGTGAACTTAGGAAGCTTGAACTTTAACCTAATATGCTCATGTGAATGCCTATGATAAATACATGGAAATTGATTAAGATTCACATATTTACATGCTATTGTAACCAAGTTTTGGACCATGTATGTTTTGGCCAAGATGGATTTAAAAACCTAGGAAGCATAGAACCTAAATCAAATATGCTTATGATGTTCCTTATGTTAAATGTTATAGAAATGAATGTGGGTTCATATGCTTGTATGATTTCATGAAACCTAAATGAGCCTATGCATGTTTCGGCCACCCTTAGTGGGTTGAGAATTTAGACTAAGATATGACTCAATATGTACTTCCCTTGCCATGATATGAATTAGGAGAAGTTAACTTGTGATCCATGCATGATCATGTTTCTTTTTCCTTCCATGATATATTATGTTGCTTGTTTACATATGCTTATGAACCATGCATGAGAATGATACCTAAAATGGCTATGTGCCCAAATATGATGGCTATGTGCCCAAATATGGTGGCTATGTGCCCAAAGATAAGTATGATGGCTATGTGCCCAAGTATGCATGACTATGTGCCCATTTATGCATACCTTATAATGACATGAATGACATGAACATGATATGCTATGAATGACATGAATGTGATATGATATGAATGACATGAACATGATATGCTATGAATGACATGAACTTGATATGCTATGAATGACATGAATAAGATATGCTATGAATGACATGAATATGTTATGAAAAGATAGAGATATGATATGACATGTATTTTACTTTGAATGGCTTGTACCAAAAGGGTGGGCCCTTTATGCGTCCCTAGGTCGAATTACGGGCCTAGTAAAGGGTGGGCTCCTTACGTGCCCCTAGGCCGAGCTACGAGCCTAGTTTCCTAGTAGGTTCAAGACTAGCTACCTTGGGTCTACTTAGGATGCGCGCATTATGTATATATATGGTACTAAGCCGGGCCCTTTTCATGTTGAGATTATTTTCAAGTACTATATGATATTGTTTTAAGACATCTCACACATGACATAAATCATGTTTTGAAAGGCATATTGCACATGACATTTCCCATGTTTTAAAGGACATCTTGCATCCATGCTCACGATATGATGAAAATAATGCTTACAGATATGCTATGATATGATGCCTTGATGTTAAGAAAAGAAATGTCATGATGATTTCACTTATGCTCTGATGTACCTCCATGTTATGATATGATTTATACCATGATATGACGATTTCTTATGTATGATATGATTTATACCATGATATGATGATTTCTTATGTATGATATGATTTATACCATGATATGATGATTTCTTATGTTGAGATATGATTACCATGATATGATGATTTCTTATGTTATGATATGATTCATACCATGATATGATGATTTCTTATATTGAGATATGATTACCATGATATGATGATTTCTTATGTCATGATAAGATTTATGCCATAATATGTTGTTTACCTTACGTTATGTTATTATTAAGATTCATGCCATGATATGATATGTTTTAATTACCTGATGATATAAGCGCCATTTATTCTATAATGTATGATATGATGATGTTACATGATACGTTGGTTTTTGTGAGCAGGAAAGGATCTCACTAAGCCTTGAGTGCTTACAGATACTTTTCCTTGTACCACAGATAAAGGTAAAGAATGGATAAGCTAGAGGCGCAGCAGGAAGGGGCAAGAGATGTGTGATGGTGACTTGGCTAAAGAAATAAAATGACCTGCTTAAGTGAACTTATGAATAAAAACGTTATGTTATGTTGATGTCTTTCATGATTTCGTATGCATATGTTAGAATGAATACTATGACTATTTAAGTTGAACCATGTTATTTCATACTCATATGTTTAGTATGTTACTCTATGCTTACAAACATAGATATGCTTCCGCTGTATATATGTATGAATGTCTAAGTTTACTAAGTCTAAGGGTAAGAAAGTAACCCCGCCCTCACTAGGCAGGAGTGGTGAAAGGGGCGGGCGTTACATGCATGGCCGTGTAGAGTCACATGGTTGTACTCTGTTTACTGCTGAATTGGTGTCACAGCCGTGTAGGATCACACGACTATGCCTTGCTCTTTATCTGGTGAAGCCACATGGTCGTGTGGCTTCACATGACCGTGGTCATCCTCCTCGCTACTTCTTTGACACGGCTGTGTAGCTTCACATAGCTAGTGTCATTTGCCTTCATTTGCTTTCTGAGTCGACTGCAAGCACCATTTTTGTTCCAAAAATGGCTCCTACCAATAGAAAATGCACAAAGAGCAGATCTCCAACAAAGAAGAGTAATTATGCTGAAAGTAAGGCAAGAGGTATAAAAATCCATAGATAAAACATGCGTAAAATATGTGAATGTGCGTCAGAACATGAATAAAAGTGTATATAATCGACGCACATCACACCCCAAGACTTAAACCTTTGCTTGTCCTCAAGCAAAATGCCGTAGTCTATGTTCATGTGCTCCTACAATATATCATAATCCCTAGTGCATTTTCCTAATTCTATCCGTAAGTTTCATTGGTGAGCATGATTATAGAGATAGCTTAAGTACGACTTAAGCATAAGTTCTTGTGCACAGTGCAATGAGTGACCAAAACTCTTCAAGTTTCAATCTTTGTTCTAGTCAAGTCATTATCCAATTGGGTTCTTAATATTCCTGATGATAGGCACTTACCTTCCACACACTTGGTTCATACTCTTTAGACTACATAAGGTATCAAAGGGCTACTCAAAATCAAGAGAAACATAACATCTATTTCTCCAGTAATCTAGCTCGATCTCAAAGGGGTAAATTATTAGTTTCCACTTACGACAACTATATTTTTAATCCCTTATTCATCATCATCTTTTTTTAAAAATTTTAGTGCTTTGAAGGTGAAGCACTAATACAAATGTAAATGTAACTACAAATATAGGGATTTTGATTTTGTCAAATGAGTTGACATAATCCGAGGTCATCCAATAACCAAAATGCAATCCAAGAAATTACCATGGGAGCTAATGTACTAAACAAATAGGATAAATCATGACTATTCCAATGATATCAACCATTCAAGCTCAAGTAGAGTGAAAGTAAGATCCTTAAGATTAGACCAAAACTCAAACTTATCTTCATATAATACTTAGCTCATTTCATGCTACTTGGGAAAGAAAAAAGAGGTACACTAAACATACTAGTATTAAATCCACAACAATATGAATCAAGAGATGAACGTGTAAACAATTTTACTATTGGATAAGTCAGCAGTAGTGAGGAATGATGTTCTCGATATGTCACAAAATAATTTAAAAGACAGTCAAAGTGACGATAAAAAAAAAATAAGAACATAAGCAAAAACTGAGGCAAGAAAAACAAACAAAAGTGCAGAACAAATGAAAGTGCTAAAAATGTAAAGGAAAGGAAAGAAAATGCAAAGAAACCCAGGTTGTGCAAACACCCCCCAGACTTAAACTTTTCATCGTTATAATGAAATTAATATGGTGGTGGAGGTGGGTGAAAGGGAGGTCCACGCCTATGCTAACCCAGAGGGAAACTAAGAAACCAGGGATCTAGCCTAGAGACTCATGATACTGGTAAAGAGTGCCTATCTGATGTCTAGTAATGTCCATGGCCTCCATCAACTCTTGCATTCTCGTTTGGTTAGTATCATATTCCTGGACAAACTCAGCAACCTGGCCTTAAAAGTTCCTCATGAATTAAAAATGGTCACACACCTCTTGGAATTAGTCATCAGACAATTTGAAACAACCCTCCAACATTTGTTGTTGGGCCTTATGCTTCTCGTGAAACAAGTCCAAAGTGGGGGATGTAACGACCCAATTTTCCATATTTCAAGTTCTAAAAGTCCATAAAAATATTTGGAAATACTTTTAAAATATTCTAGAGATTTTTAGAAATTTTTAGAGTATTTTTACGTAATTTTTGGAGGTCGTTTGGTATTTTTACAAAACGAGAGAAGTTTAGACAAAAATTGTATAAGTCGAGATTCGACCCGTAGACCTCCGACAAGTCCTAAGCCTTAAGCGAAGCGAGGCAACCAAGTGAGCCGCGGGTCTTTTGTGAACATATATGGGACGAAATATATTTAAGCAGTAGTTAAGAACAGTTAAAATAAAAGGGAAATTAAACGCTCGGCTGAGGTTTCAAAACCGCGACCAGAGGTTTCGGTCAAACACAACCAACCAATTGTTCCAGCGGGCATTTCTTATTAAAGAAGGAGAAATATTCTATTTAAGCAGTAGTTAGGAGCATTTTAAATAAAAGGGGAATAAAACGCTGGGATGGGGATTCGAAACCACGACCGTGGACTTGGCCAAATTATGGTTGACCAGCTGTGCCAGCGAGTTTTGTTAATTAAGGAAAGAATGGATTATATTTAAGGTATAGTTAATAATAAAAACCCTGATTATAAGAAAAGGTTTAAGTTTTCTTTTTCCCCGAACCCTAATTCTCTTCTTCCTCTTCGTGCGTGCGCGATTTCTGCCGAACGAAGAAACCTCAGCCCTAGTTTCCTCCCTTCGACGGCCGGTGAAGGTTTCTCTCCGGCGAACCTTGCGGATCCGTGCTTCTCTTGTCAAGGAGAGACCGTGAGCACAAGAGGAGACCGAGATTTCGAGCTCCACCCGGAACCCTAGCCGCCCCTTCCTCCTTCTCGGTTGTAAGTCCAAGAACACTCGGTAAGTACTACTCACCTGCGGTAGGAGTGGTTTTCGGATTGTACCTTTCCTTGTTTTGAGTCTTCCGTGAGTTTTCCTTGATGGGATGATTGTTGTGGTGTAGATTTTATTTACATGAATAAAGATGAAACCCTTAGATAAGTGGTTTTCTTTGTTTTAGATGATTGCTGCCATTTTTGTTTTTCTACCGTGAATTGATGGTTAGGTAATTGTTGTCCATGTGTTTCTGTGGGCAGACAGTGAGCACAAAGAAGAGCATGACTAGTTTGTGGGTTCTTTGTGGACACTGCAATGGATAGCAACATGTAGCACTTAGGTCTCTTTCGTTTATTTTCCTGCCGTGCCACTAAACCGAAAGAAACCTTTTAGATTTTGGGTAGCAAATCAAACGTTTTGCGTACTTAGATTTTATGCTACTATTGTGTCTAGTTACACAGTTCTGTTCCAGATTCTTACCACAAATGTTTGGTCACTGGTCTAAGGGTTAGGACAATTTCCTAATTTAATTAGGGGTACTTTGACCATGTATAGTTTAGAGTAACAATGTAAATTTAGTAATATGATCTTCCATCTCATGTAACAGATAAGAAAAAAAAAGTTGATGTTACACCTTCTTAGTGTTAGAGAATTCAGATTCGTTTTCTTTTGCTTTATTTGATAGCATGCCTAGAGAGTTCAGATTTGCTTTCTTTAGCTCTATTTTATTGCATGTTTAGTAAGCTTAAAGTTGCTTTCTTAGCTCTATTTTATAGCATGTTTAGTAAGCTTAAAGTTATTTTCTTAGCTCTATTTTATAGCATGATTAGTAAGATTAGATTAGCTTTCTTTTGCTCTATTTTACAGCATGTTTAGAAAGTCCAAGTTAGCTCTCCTTTGCTCTATTTTATGGCATGTTTTAAAAGTTCAAACTAGCTCTCTTTTGCTCTATTCTATAGCATGATTAGTAAGTTCAGATGTGCTTTCTTTTCCTTTGTTTTACAACATGTTTAGAAAGTTTAGATTTGCTTTTCTGTTGCTTTGTTTTATAACATGCTTGGAGAGAGTTTAGATTTGTTTCCCTTGTATTGTTTTTTATAGCATGCTTAGTTAATTGTAATCCTACACTTGTTAGGTATATCTAAAGGATTCCAATAAACTCTAATAAAGGATTATGAGAAAACTGAGTAAAAAGAAAAAGACCAAGGTCTAGTTAAAAAGAGATAACAAGTAAACTAAAGTAAGAGGCTAGTACCCGACTTCCAAGGTTGTCGTTAAACAAATCCAGGTGACCAATTCCAAGGTCTTGGCCCTGGTAAGACCAAGGTCTTTACCTCATAGGACTGGAGGCTCGCTACCTCAGTCACTATTAGAGAGCGCGCAAAACAAAGATGGTACTAAGCCTGGGCCCAAAAAAGAAAAGAAAAGTAAGAAGAACAAGAAGAAGAAAGTGAAAGAGAAATTAAAAGATTAATTTCTAGTATAAGAAAAGTAAGAAGAACAAGAAGAAGAAAGTGAAAGAGAAATTAAAAGATTAATTTCTAGTATAAGGATATAAGAAAATGAAACAAGTTTTATACTTAGAATCAATAAAAGTTTAGTTCTTTAATTCTAAGCCTACAGTTGTAGTTTCCTTATTTTCCTGTCAGTTAGTGAGCATGTTTAGTATTCAGTTTTATTTCTGTATACCATGAGTACATGCAGCTTTGCTTTAGCATTTCAGTTTCAGTATTATTGCATTTCTTTTATGCACTTCGAGTTTTTGTGAGATAGATTAGTACTTACTAAGCGTTTTCGCTTATAGTTTTGTTTTCTTTCCTCCTACTGCAGATAAAGGAAAAGCTAAGGTATGAAAGGGAGACAACAGGATGGTGGTGGTGATGAAGGTGTGTGATGTCTGGACTATGGAGAGATCCAGAATTAGCTGGCAAAAATTGTCAAGACTCTGCTTTTAGTTTTCTTCTAATGTTATATTAAATTTGGGATTGTAGTTGAGTTTATTTTCGCATATGTAATTAGTCACTTCCATTATTTATGGTGTGATGAGTTGTGGTATTGTTTTCTTTATTTTGGATTTATTATACTGCGTGGTTGATTGATATGTGTTCTAGCCGCTTGTGGCTGAGTATATATTACATGTATTGTTGAATATGGTCACCGGTACAGGGGAGACTCTACCGAAATTTTTCGGTAGGGTTTCCATGTGATTTTTAATCATACCGGTTAAGTAGAGTTAGTAGTTAAGTAACGGTCGCCCTTAGAGAGTAGTAGTAAGAAGGGTGGGTTGTTACAGGGGAAGTCAAGAAAATCAAATCTGGAGGGACCTGTACCATTGGGGATGCAGTGCCTAGTAGGATCTTGATGTTTGAATGGTTGTGGGTGTTCAGATGACAAGAGCTCAAGGTGGGATTCGGTGTCTCCTACCAGTGGGGGAACAGACTCGGGGGCTACATCGGTAATTATCTAATTAGCGGAGTTGCGAACAGAGGTACCCTCGGGACAAGGTAGAGGTAACGGAAAACCATCCCTCCTAGGAAAGACAAACCCATTCTTATCCCGACAAATCATCTTCATGGCAAGACAAGCATTGATATCGATCATGTTATTTCCATGAATGATCTCCAACTCATTAAGATCACAACCCAGATTTATAGCTATTTGGGTGATCAACCCACCAAAAATAATCAATCCTGAGATTTCTTTCCCGGCTCTCACAAGGTTTTATAAAAAATGGAAATCAGAATCAAAATCAACTTTATTTAACATAACCCAAAGAGAATAAAGTTTCACTTTTCTAGCAACTCTATCACTATCCCCTTTACCAAAAATGGTTTTACTCATGACACGGTGTAAGTATCTAAAAATGGGATTTTGTATATGAGAAGCTTTAGCTCTAGAGGACTCATAAGGGTTATTTAATCCGATAATAGATGTCCAAAACTTATTCCAATTAAAATTTGAATCAACATCCATTGAAAACTTTGGGCAAACTGAAACAATTAATAGAGAACCACTATTGGGCAAACTGAAATAATTGTTAAATTCACTAAACATCCACTGAAAACTTTGATTCATTAGTCTAAAGCTAATGTTGCCAATATAATCATCTTCATTGGAGTAGTGGACATCAATTGAACTCAAAAATTCAAGGACAATACTAGGATATGTAGGGAGATGTGTGTACATCATATCATCCCAATCAAAGGCACTAATCATCCAATATACATCATATCTAATTCCTAAAACATCCACGGTAGTTGGATCCATGTATCTAGTACGCACAATTTTTCTAGAGACAAGAATATCATATATAGTTTTATGCTCATCATTTCTAAAGGTAATATGATATTCATTGTCATTACCTTTGTCGCGTGCCAACCTCTTGCCTTTACCCTTAGCCGTAGCCTTTTCCTTGCCTTGTTCCCTTGTCGGTTCCTTTCCTCTGCTAGATCCACCACTTCATCTTTGGATTCTTTTTAAGAGGTTAGACATGATGCCCAGTTAAGAGAGGAAAAGATGATTGATTGGAGAAAGAGAAGTAGATATTGTGAAAGGAGAAAGAGGAGAAGAATAGGGGTTTTAGATCTAGTGATATTTCCAGCCCTTGTTCAAGGATGATATGACCTCAAAGAAGATCACCTTCGGTCGAGATTGGAAAAGAAAAGTCCCATGTTCCAATTTTTTAGGGTAGGAAAAATATATAGAGATTGCGAGGAGGGATGTCAAATAGACGGAACAACATGTGTCACACCCCAGAGGAGTCCCTGCCAGACGAAAATCTGACAGCATCTCCCTTGTAATAGTGACAAACTGAAGCATACATACATACAAAATACATCAACCACATACGGCTAGAATATATTCATAACCACATAGTTATATATATTCAGCCCACTTGGCTAGAACAAAAATAGAAACAATCACGCAGTTAATATACTCAGCCTACCCGGCTGGACAAAATGAAAACAACCACGCAGTTAATAACAACCCACACAGCTGAAAATAAACACAGCGGATATCACAAAGAAATACGAATGTACTACTAACAAAGTCATTAACCACAAAACTTGTAACAACCGGACTAGACTCCAAACCCACATTAACTTATAAAACAAACAAAAATGCAAAATCAATATACCACCAAATAGAAACAAGACTGAAAAGAAATCCATCCTCGAGAGTGTAGTAAGGCTGACAGCTAGGATTCTTCAAGCATCCTTGATTCATCTACCTGCTACCTGGCGAAAGAAAAATCAATTTGTGGGATGGTGAGTATTGGAACTCAGCGAATAAAAGAAAGATAGTGCATGAACATAACATCCAAATAGAGAGTGCCAACAGTATATGGTCTCATAAGAGAAATAGCAGATACTAAAATAAAATCATAATCAATGCTCATACTTGAAACCATATCCTAGGCTAGTAATAGAAGATCAGGAGTAATACCAATTGACTACTGAACTGTTCATCATTCTGAAGGTATCAAGTGAGGTAAAAACATTCTATCAATAAGTAAAGCAGTGTCTAAACACATACAACAGATGTATATCTCAACATATGTAAGCATATCAGCATAAGTAAACAACAACAGCATAAGTAAGAAACAGCAGCATAAGTAAGCAATAGTAGCATAAGTAATCAATAGAAGCATAAGTAAGCAACAACAACATAGGTAAACAACAGCATAACCTAGCAACAGAATCAACAAGTATAATAATAACAGTGTTTGCACGGATGGTCACCCTGCCCATCTCTCTGCACCACGACCCCTGTATGGTCGAGAGGTCGGATCGATGACAACTGTACCACTCAAAGGCCACCACTACTCTCGAGTAACCGAGTAGACAGGTGCTGAGTAGCCAACTAGCTACACAGTGAAGGGGGTCCCTACTGCTCACAATTCTAGCTACCACTACCCATGAGTGGCCGAGTGCGGCACCACAGGACAAGCGACATCTGCTCCAGCTACCACTCTCTCGAGTGGGCAAGCGTGCGGCCCTGGTTAACGACTCTCTCGACCGCAAGGGAGAATTTATCGTTAACATGTATGCAATGATATGATGCGCACAATACAACAATCATCATATATATAAAAATAGGAATCAAATATGCTACATGAAGCTAGCATGCTCAATACAGTACATAAATAAACAACAAGTAAAGCATACAAGGTTTGTGTCTAATATCTGCTAAATACCATTGATGACAACAAGAGACTGTATGAATATAGAAATGAATAACTCAAAGGTTTGAGTGGAAGTATCAAAAACAAGAAAAAATACGAGTGGAGTCTCGATAAAGCAGTCCTTATCCAAAAATACTAGCTCATGCACCAAGTTCCAAAGAACTAAAGAGAGTCAAAGTAAGAAGTACCCGCCTTTAATAGAAGATCGAATCAAAAATCCTATGTCGAGTCGTTAATCTCGAACCAACATCCTGCAAACCATATGTTATACAATTTAGCTAACTACATACGCAGCAACTAGCTAAAACCCAACCCAAGCTAATTAGGAAATACCCTAATTGAATCATCCATGAATTCTTTAATTTTCTAATCATAATCAACAATCTATTAGCCTATCATTAAATCCATTATATCATCTACTAATCCTTCATGAATCAACCCTATGCTCTGGGTAACAGTCATGAAATCAAATAACCATCATGCATTACTTACCAAATCCAATCATCCATATTTCACAATCAACATTCCCATTAAGCAACTCATATCTCTACTAACTCAACCCCATCATCAATTCACTTATCTAATCCAACGTAGAAAATAAATCAAATCTCAACATGACTTACCCCAAGTCTGGCAGCTAGGTGTCACTGAAAGTGACTCACAACCAACAACAACAATCCACTACTATTCGCTAAATCCTTCCTTTGCAAACCTAACAATCCAAACATTGACTCCATTAATTAGCATTGTAATCCACAAATCAAATATGTATCCACAACCTTATCCCAAAACTAATCTGCAACCTTCGATGAAGAAATCCGAAGCTATTATGAAGGAAATGGAGCTTCCCACTCAGATTCATAGTTGCTCTCAAAGACCTCAAGTGCAGTTGTAAGGAGTTGGAGCTTCCATTGAATCCACAAAGATGACAATGCTCCGTTGTCATCCTCACCAAAATTGGAGAAAGCATAGGTCCTCCCTGCTCATGCATGAAAGATGCCAGCGTCGGAGTGGATCGACAGTAGTCTGCTAGAAGAAAAGATCAGGTGACCAGAGGAGGAAGGTCAACCATCAGATGGGAAGAAAATGGGAAACCGAGATGCTCATCATGCCTCCTATGGACCAAGATAGGAGTTTGATAGCAGCGATTCTAAATTCAACGAAGGGAAATGTGCGTCGATGGAAGAGGGATTAGGGATTTGGCGACGATAGCTCAACGGGTGGCAGCAACCGCTACTCCTCTAGAGTCCTCACGCTCGAAGAGGAGTAGACGACGCTCAACCCTTCCAGCAACAGCCTCACTGGAGGATCTCTCGCAGAAGGTTGGAGGCGATGGTTGGCGTTCGGCAAGACAACAGACCAAGTCGTGAGAGAGAGTGGCGGTGATGCCAAAACTAGGGCATGGACCTCAGCGATGGATGGCCTCCACTGTGATCGGGAAAGAGGCAACGATGAGCAACTGTGACGGCGTTGGGTGGTGGCTGAGGAACTAGATCGGCAAAGAGGGTGACGGGAGAGAAGAGAGGAATCAGAATCGGTAATAGGGAGAAGAAGCGAGGGGTTGCGTCGTCGTCGGGTTGGGGGAAGAGAAGGGAAAGGTTTCAGCGCAGAGAGGGAGTGGGCGTTTAGAGTTTAGGGGAGGCCACGGGTGAGGATTAGGGCACGAGTGAGAAGAAAGTTTATATCTTAGGGATGTTTAATCAAACCCTAGATCAATTTCTCAATCAACTCCCACCTCCTGGTGTTCCTAACAGGCTTTTTCTCAAGTTTATATCTGCATCCCCTCGAAATACGTCATATGAGTTCCGATTAAATTCCATAAAATTTCTAAAAATTCCAACAAGATTATTTGTCAAATAACCTTATTGCTTAATCATTATTTGGGCACCATATTTTAAATTCTGCCACATTAATAAAAATTTGGTCCCTAAATTTACTACTCAACTCAAAGATCCTCATCAACTACTCCATCCTAGCATCATAACTAATCTCCAACCGTAAAAGATGACTCTGTGGGTGATGAGCTCACCCTGCTTCCGCTACTCCCCCACTACTATCTAGCCAAACGTGGTTAAGTCAACTACCTCAGAAATCCATAATCCACTATCAGTATATCCTCCACATCTATATAAAACGCTCAAACTATCGACATAACCAATCACACCTGCTAGCCTCTTGAACAATGATAGAGAAAAAGGAAAGCATCCAACTTTCAACATCCACTGTCAATAAACTTAGATATACCCACCATGGTTCAACATTGAACGTCCATGTCGTACTGCTACAGAGACAATATCTAATGGGGAAGGTTATTATCATAAATCTCTAGTAAGACAAACCAATCATATTCTCATCCTTCCAAATACTCAACTATCCACAGTACAAAAATTACAATCCAAAATCCAAATGGTCACTCAACCTCTTAACTAAAAGTCTACCCATCAGAGAATATCACCACATATCTCATAATCATACACATAAGATGTCCTCTGATAACTGTTGATAAAAATATTGACACTTTGATTTGAGATATAGACTTCAAGACCTTTAATAAATGATCACGTGATCAAGGTCTTGAGCTACTTATGGAGACAATGATAGTTGAGTCGACTAACCATTATCTTGCACTACATCATACTACAATTGCTCCACCTGAGGTTCAGTACCCTCTAGTGACGAGCAATGCACACAAAGGTAGAGAGCACTATCAACAAATAGTTAACTGCATATGTGTTAAGCAGCTAACTCTATACTTTTCCATATTAGTGGGGGGTCATTTATCTAAATATACCTTCTAGGTTATCCTACCAAACACAAATAACCCAAAGGTCAGAATCTTCATGAAATAGAATAAGTCAGCCTCCTACTGATCGACACAACACAAGTCATACATGGTATAAACAGCTAGTCAAGTAACAACGGAAGTGTATGAAAACAATATACCACATACCTCTTATAACTTGGAGATTCCTACCGTTATCTGGTCTCAAAACTTGAAAAGTCACATTGAGAAAAATCAAAACATGAAATTCAAAATATAAGAAAATAGGCATTGTAAAACTTGCTCTGATGCCAAATAAATTGGTATCAGATTAACTTGAAAATCCAGAACATGAAAAAAAAACATCGTAAACCTACTCTGATACCAAATAAATTGGTATCAAATTAACTCGAAAATGCAGAACATGAAAAACAACAGACATCGTAAACCTAGCTCTGATACCAAATAAATTATCACGCCTAGAGGAGTCCCTGCCAGACAAAAATACGGCAGGATCTCCCCTGTATTAGTGACAATCTGAAGCATACATACATACATAATACATCAGCCACATATGGCTGGAATATATTCACAACCACGTAGTTATATATATTCAACCCACTTGGCTGGAACAAAAATAGAAACAACCACATAGTTAATATACTCACCCTACTCGGCTGGACAAAATGAAAACAACCACGCAGTTAATAACATCCCACTTGGCTTGAAATAAACACAGCGAAAATCACAAAAAAATATGAATGTACGACTAACAAAGTTATTAACCACAAAACCTGTAACAACCAGACTAGACTCCAAACCCACATCAACTTAAAAACAAACAAAAATGCAAAATCAATATACCACCAAACAGAAACAAGACTGAAAAGAAATCCATCCTTGAGAGTGTAGTGGGACTGGCAACTAGAACTCTCCAAGCATCCTTGATTCATCTACCTGCTACTTGGTAAAAGAAAAACCAATTTGTGGGGTGGTGAGTATTGGAACTCAGCGGGTAAAAGAAAGATAGTGCATGAACATAACATCCAAATAGAGAGTGCCAATAGTATACAGTCTCATAAGAAAAATAGCAGATACTAAAATAAAATCATAATCAATGCTCATACCTAAAACCATATCTTAGGCTAGTAATAGAAGATCAGGAGTAATACCGATCGACTACTGAACTGTTCATCACTACGAAGGTATCATGTGAGGTAAAAACATTCTATCAATAAGTAAACCAGTGTCTAAACACATACAACAGATATATATCTCAACATATGTAAGCATATCAACATAAGTAAGCAACAGCAGCATAAGTAAGCAATAGCAGCACAACTAAGGAATAATAACATAAGTAAGCAACAACAGGTATAATAATAACAGCGTATGCACGGATGGTCACCCCACCCACCTATCTGCACCACGACCCCTGTATGGTCGAGAGGCCAGATCGATGACAACTGTACCACTCAAAGGCCGCCACTACTCTCGAGTGACCGAGTGGACAGGTGCTGAGTAGCTAACTAGCTACACAATGAAGGGGGCCCCTGCTGCTCGCAACTCTAGCTACCACTACCCACTAGTGGCTGAGTACGACACAACAAGACAAGCGACATCTGCTCCAACTACCACTCTCTCGAGTGACCGAGCGTGTGGCCCTAGTTAACGACTCTCTCGACCGTAAGGGAGAATTTGTCGTTAACATGTATGCAATGATATGATGCGCACAATACAATAGTCATCATATATATATAAACAGAAATCAGGTATGCTACATGAAGCCAGCATGCTCAATACGGTACATAAATAAACAACAATCAAAGCATACAAGGTTGGTATTTAATATCTGCTAAATATCATAGATGACAACAAGAGACTATATGGATATAGAAACGAATAACTCAAAGATTTGAGTGGAAGTATCAAACACAAGAAAAAATACGACTGGAGTCAAGGTAAAGCGGTATTTATCTAAAAATACTGGCTCATGCACCAAGTTCCAAAGAACTAAAGAGAGTCAAAGTAAGAAGTGCACGCCTTTAATAGAAGATCAAATAAAAAATCCTACGTCGAGTCGTTCATCTCGAACCAACATCCTGCAAACCATATGCCATACAATTTAGCTAATTACATACGCAGCAACTAGCTAAAACCCAACCCAAGCTAATTGGGAAAAACCCTAATCGAATCATCCATGAATCCTTTAATTTTCGAATAATAATCTACAATCTATTATCCTATCATTCAATCTATTATATCATCTACTAATCCTTCATCAATTAACCCTATGCTCTGGGTAATAGTCATGAAATCAAATAACCATCATGCATTACTTACCAAATCCAATCATCCATATTTCACAATCAACATTCCCATTAAGCAACTCATATCTCTACTAACTCAACCCCATCATCAATTCACTTATCTAATCCAATGTAGAAAATAAATCAAATCTCAACATGACTTACCCAGAGTCTGGCAACTAGGTGTCACTGAAAGTGACTCACAACCAACAACAACAGTCCACTACTATTCACTAACTCCTTCCTTTGCAAACCTAACAATCCAAACAATGACTCCATTAATTAGCCTTGTAATCCCCAAATCAACTATGTATCTAGCAACCTTACCCCAAAACTGATCTACAACCTTCAATGAAGAAATCTGAAGCTATTATGAAGGAAATGGAGCTTCCCACTCAGATTCATAGCTTCTCTCAAAGACCTCAAGTGCAGTTGTATGGAGTTGGAGCTTCCATTGAATCCACAGAGATGACAATGCTCCGTTGTCATCCTCACCAAAATTGGACAAAGCATAAGCCCTCCCTTCTCGTGTATGAAAGATGCCAGCATCGGAGTGGATCGACAGTGGTCTGCTAGATGAAAAGATCTGGTGACCGGAGAAGGAAGGTCAGCGATCGAATGGGAAGAAAATGGGAAATCGAGATGCTCACCATGCCTCCTATGGACCAAGATGGGAGTCTGATAGCAGCGATTCCAAATTCGACGAAGGGAAATGTGCGTCAATGGAAGAGGGATTAAGGATTTTGCGATGATAGCTCCATGAGTGGCAACAACCGCTACTCCGCTAGAGTCCTCATGCTCGAAGAGGAGTAGACGACGCTCCTCCCTTCCAGTGATGGCAACTCCTGGCAATAGAGCAACTCTCGCCGTGATCAAGCAAGAGCGATGGGTGAGCACTCTGTGGATACAACTCCAACAATCGGCTAGAGAAGAGAGTCGTCGGTGGTAATGCCAAAACTATGGCACAAACCTCAGCAATGGATGACCTCCACTATGATCCGGAAAGAGGCAATGACAAGCAACTGCGGCGGCGTCAGGTGGTGGCCAAGGAACTAGATCGGCGAAGAGGGTGACGGGAGAGAAGAGAGGAATCAGAATCGATAATAAGGGGAAGAAGCGAGGGGTGGTGCCATCGTCGGGTTGGGGGAAGAGAAGGGAAAGGTTTCGGCGCAGAGAGGGAGAGGGTGTCGGTAGTTTAGAGGAGGTCGCGGGTGAGGATTAGGGCACGGGTGAGAAGAAAGTTTATATCTTAGGGATGTTTAATCAAACCCTAGATCAATTTCTCAATCAACTCCCACCTCCGGGTGTTTCTAACACACTTTTTCTCAAGCCTATATATGCATCCCCTCGAAATACGTCATATGAGCTCTGATTAAATCCCAGAAAATTTCTAAAAATTCTAATAAGATTATTTATCAAATAACCTTATTATTTAATCATTATTTTGCCACCATATTTTACAACATGAACATCCCACACATATACCGAAAGGTATTTGGGATGAACATTTGTAAAGGGATATGAAAGTATTAACTTTCATCCGACAAAAAGGGATGGTTAGGAAATCATAGACCGGCTGCTAGTTGGTCAAAAAAGAAGGTGATGTGGTTAGGAGGAGGATGGTGAGGATGATTGTCGGTAGAAGGGAGGACAATGGTATAACCTTTAGGGATTTCATACCTATATTGGATGTAAACCTTATCAGAATCATCAAAGGTTGAACAGGTAAAGGTATATCAAGGGGCAAATGATTCTTGAGCCATAAGAAGAGTTGACGGGAGGTGAATAACTTACTAGTCACTTAAGGTGTAGAAGAAGAAGAGATTGGGGAGGAAGGTTCAATTGAGAATAAACCAAAGAAGATGAAATGTACAGTATTAAAACTATCGAGCGCTTAGGGGTTTTATAAAGATTAGTTTAATGGTGGCCGCTTGATCAAAACAGCATCCTCTATACACACCATTGATCTACAAAAAGTTGTGTCGTTCAGTTGAACAGAATAGTGTGCATCAGAAATCATTTCAAAAAATGAAAAAAAAGAGTCACGTAGCACTAACCCATAAATGAGCATTTATGATGGAGGTGACAACCACATTAATCCTCTGACCATGAACCTCTCCATATGTCCTTAGTAACCTTGCCTAAAGAAACTGGCCGCGAACAAGCAGTTTTTGGAAAAATCACTAAGTCCTTAAGGAAAAAGGGAAGAGAGAATCACCGAACAGCTCTCCGAAAAGGTCAAGCAGGCGGACGAGAATAAGACTTGGGTCCAGTTAGTCGACTATACCTCCTTTGACTAGACTTGAAGGAGAGGTTAGTGATATATGTTATGATGAGTGGACCCAAAAGCTGACGTGGTAGTAATAGTCAAGATAATGGGGCAGTCAAAGTCTAGATGATGTGGCAGTCCTACTCGAAAAAGAGTAATATCCCCTCATCTGGCCTAGATTAGTCACCTAGTGTTAAGGTTCTTAGGTTTTAACTGGACTGGGTTTTAATCCAACTAGGGGGAGACGGTTAGTCCTCAAGCTGAGCAAATCAGGGAATTTTGTGTCTTAGGGCCAGCCAGATTTTAAGGCGACCATGAGAGATGTTGGTCGTCCTTAAGGGCCAACTGAAATGATTGACTCACTCCACAATAGACCAACTACTAGGGGGCAGTAGGTAGGTAGGTAAACTCATCTGGTTATAAAGTCAGACAGACTTATATGTCCCATCCATATAAAAATTCAGGTAGTACAGATGCAACCCAGCCTAATATATTGATCAAGTCTCTCAGAGCAAAGCGGGCCTTCTCTAGGTAACTTATCATACGCTCAGTCAGGTAAAGGGACGATCGGGCATATGACACTTATACATATATTATTATCGCCTAAACAAAATTCTAGCACAACATATATTATTATCAAAGGGATTTCCTAAGAGTATAATGCACTCTACCATTCTCCAGTGAGTATCTCAATGTTGCACAGAATGTGGTTGAGCAGCTTAATATGATGTATAACAGTGGGATATATAGAATGCAACTAAACAACTCAATAAAAGTGACCGGCTTAAGGATCGACCAGACTATATTTAGCCAATAGCAGCATCTTAATAGGGTGCTGGCTTAAGAACCTGCCAAATTATATTTAGTTGGCAACATCATCTTAATAGAGTGGTTGACTTAAGGACCGGTCGAATCATATTCAGTTGACAATATCCTGAAAACTTGTCATAATAACAACTCTATGTCAGAAAATATTCTTCTAGAAACTTCATCAGGGATCATCATGTTCCCCATCAGCAGACCAATAATAACAGCATATTCCTTTGGCAATCCAGGCAATAACAGAAGCTATAAACAACAAAAGGGGTATACATATAGATAGAATAAAGATTCCTCCGACGATTATGATGAATTGCTTAACAAACTTTGACATATTTTTCTACCTCATGATTGCAGAGGTTATGTGAGGTGGTATATAAAAGGGGAGTCCTCTCTATGAGAAAGGTACGCTCACTGACATCGGTGACTCTACTCTTACGTATACATTCTAACTCTTTTTCATCCATTCATTCGGACTGGGACTGACTTGAACTTCGGAGAGCCTTTTCCAGAGTCTCCCCCCTTGGTTTTTGTTGAATTGTCTCCTTGTGTGCAGGATCGAAGGAGTAGTTTCTTTTGGAGAGAAAGATCTTCTAACAATCAATCATTCGTCCATTGTACCCAGTTCGTCATCTCCATAGGTCTTAAATAGGATCACTATTGGCTCTCCCAAGATCATAGCCTCGATAAGGTCTATTAAGGTATTAGATTTGATCCTTGGGGATCCAATATTGATTAACTCCAACTTGATTAATTAAATGAGACTTAAGGACTCATGTTTGGACCAGGTTTCTATTTGTTCGATTTAATAATGACAAGTAAGAGTTAAATTGATGTTTAGTCTTATTTCTGTGTCTAGATCAGTTGTATATTGCCTTTTATTTTCAAAGAATCAGATCAAGGTTCTTGGAACCCAAAGTGAACTATTCTAATGTGTCCTTGAGTTCCTTGACTTGATTTTTCAATATGGAATTCTCTTTCTCAAGTTGTGGGACTTGAGTTGAAGTTCCATCTTGGACTTGGTTACTCAAGGAACTCAGGTTAGTCACTTTCTTAAGGGCTTTGACCTCTTTTTGGAATGACTTGACCCAGATATTGGATTTAGATAGTTTCTTAGATAAATAAGAAATTAAATTTTCTAATGTAACTACTGATGGACTTAAAATGGAGTTGGAATCATCTGAACTGAATATGGATACATGGCTTCGCTTGGACTCAGCTTTTGATTTGTTCTTGGACTCGGTTTCAGCAATATGAGCTCATACTGATAGAGCAATGAAGCTCACTTGAGCTTGTTCTTCTTCTGAGTCTTTTGATGAATCAGACCATGCTGCTTTCAGAACCTTTCTTCTTCTTTTCTTTTTGTTGGACATTCCATCTTGTAGTGTCCCATCCATTTACACCCGTACTAGGCCACTTTTGATTTTCTCTTCGTGGTTTGATTTGGACCCAGCTACTTGCTCTTGGATCAGATCATCTTTTTCTTCTTAAGTATTTTCTGAACTAGATTGATTAGTTCGGTGGTGATCTCATCTTAGTATTTAGAATCTAATTTGTCTTTAGATTCTGGTTCTGGTTGGTACTTGGGCTTCTCCTTCGTAGTCTTGAATTTTCCTACAAGTAACGTGATACATTTCTCAGTCAGAGTAGCATTATATTATTCATGAAGTTCAAACTCGGAAAATAGTTCATCAAATCTAGTTAAAAAAAGATCCTTAGAGACTTTGTAAGCATCTACCATGGATGCCCACAAAGTGTTCCTCAGGAAAGCGTTTGATGCGTACCTTATAACATGCAATTCTCCACCTTTTGTCCAATCACATGGAGGCTGTTAAGCAGGTCTTGGATGCGAGTGTAATTGTCTCGACGATTCACCATCCTACATTTTAATATTATATAACTTGTTTAAAATAAGGTCGCATTTACTTACTTTTGCATTAGAGGTGTCCTCGTGCAGTTCAATTAATTCTCCCATAGATCCTTTGCACTTGAGAATGGATCAACTTGGTTCAGCTATTCTTTAGTTAGTCTGCATTGTAGGTCTTAGTGGCTTTAGCGTCGGCCTCAACTTTCTTCATTATGTGTTGGTCCTAGTTGTCGCATGTCACTGATTTTCCAGTACCGTCAAGTGGTAGGGAGAAGTCCATCTGGATAATGATCCATATTTCTACCTTGGTCTTCAAATGATAATCTATTTGACTCTTCCAATAACCAAAATCTTCACCAGAGAAGAGAGGTGGAAGAGCAGTGTTGTAACCTTTTTGATGGACTAAAAAAGAATCTTGCACAACAAAAACAAAAAGCAAAGTGTGTTGACGTTCCGCAAGTATACAGAAATGTCATAAGTAATAATAAAAGATATCGTATCCACAGGGACTGGAATAACTACTAAAGATGTCTCAACACGGATAAGCTAAACAACTAATCAATGGATTGATAAAAGCAAAATACAACTATGCAAAGTAAAACATAGAAACTAAAGAATAAGAAACAAGAATAAGGGCTATAATAAAGGTATGTTCTAGGAGTTTTGATTTCTTTGTAAGGTTATTCAATGTAAATGATCTATCAAATCTTATTTCTCAATTGTCCATCATTTGTAGAAGGTTGTCGGTTCCCTCTTGCAATAGACAACTGGCCTAGGACTGTAATTTATATCTAAATGTGATCAATTAGGTATGAATCCTATAATGTCCTTACACATGCTTGTCTGTCACGTTCGTCCCTCAGATAATCAACATAGGAACTCATTGCTTCTCAACCTCATCAAGATACAAAAGATTAATGCACACAATTTATCCTACCTCCTTGAATAACCCTATTTCACCCTCAAGATAATCCCTTAAACGTCCTTACACGGGATTGTTCCTATCATGAACATCCCTCGAAAAATCGAATGAGAAACAATCTCTACAAGATCCACAAGGTATTCAAACATTCAATCAAGAATGGGAATTAGGTCCAAATCACAACAATCCACACAAGATTGAATAGGTACAAACAGGGCAAAATCATAGAAATAGGAAATTGGCAAATCCACAAGAGTTTTACATCAATTCATCTTACAAATACTACCTCCATCCTAAAACATAGAGATTTAATCCATAGAACGAGGAAGGGAAATCTAAAAGAAGAAGATTACAAGCATTCTTGATCCCCAAATCCAAGAAATGAGAGAGAGAAAGCTTATCTACGATGAAGAATGGTCTTCAGATCCAATCCTCGATTCTGGAGTAGATACATTGAAGAATTTTCCCTTGAATTGTCGGAAAACCCCTCCAATATGGAGAGGAATCACCCAAATCTTGCTCTCCCCCAAAAGGGAGAAGATCCCCTTTCAATTCTTGAAGAAGGCCTTATATAGAAGGAGGGTTTGGGCGCCACACGGCCTCGAGACACGGCCGTGTGAAGCTCACATGGCCTGTGCTACTCCCTTCTCTGCCTGTTTCACATGGCTGTGTGTGAGACACGGTCGTGGCTTGCTCTGCCACTGCTCCCCTTGCACGACCATGTAGATCTACACGTCTTGCACTGCCTTCGGCTCTGGAGCTCCTGTACAGCTGTGTGGTGCACATGGCCAGGGCATTCTTGGCCTCTGAAAATGTTGCACGGCGTGTAGATCTACACGGTCATGCACTGCTTCAGTTCTGGAGGGTTTGGAGGGCCGTGTGGTGTACACGGCCTGACTCTGTTGGCTTCAAAACTTGGCACGGCCGTGTGAAGCTCACACGGCCATGGCCACTCCCTTTCCTGCTGCAACCACACGGGTGGTGATCCTCACATGGCCTGGGTAACCCCCCATGGCAGGGTCGTGTGGCACACAAGGATGGTGCCTTCCTCCTTTGGTTTGCTTGTAGATATGGCCACGATCATAGATCCTTCACCAAATATGACTCCTGTGTATAGAAAATGCACAAAAGCATATCTCGGAACAAAAAGAGTAATTATACTAAATGCAAAGCTGGAAGTACGAAAATGCATAGATAAAGCATGTGCAAAGTATGTGAATGTGCGTCAAAACATGCTAAACAAGAGTATACAATCTACGCACATCACACCCCCAAACTTAAACCTTTGCTTGTCCTCAAGCAAAATGCTGCAATCTAAATTCATATGTTCTACAACACACTCATATCCCTAATGCATTTTCCTAACTCTATCAAAAAATTTCATTAACAAGCATGATCATGGAAACAAGTCAAGAATGGCTCAAGCATAAGTATCTTGTGCATAGTGCAATAAGTAACTCAAAACCCTTCAAGTTTCAATCTTCGTTCTAGTCAAGTCGTCATCAAATTTGAGTTCCTAATGTTTCCGGTGATAGGCATGTAACCGGTGATAGACACTTACATGCCACACACTTGGTTCATATTTCTCAATCAACCCATAGTCTCAAAGGCGTACTCAATCTCAAGAGAAGCTAAGCAGTCATTTCCCCAGTAACCTAACTCGGTCTCAAAGGGGTGACTTGCTAAATTCCACTCACGACAACTATTCTTTATATCCCTTATTCACTTTTTTTCTTTTTTTTCACACTTTTTTTTCATAAGTATTTGCATTGTGCAAATCTGATTCACAAATGTACTTTTAGCACAAATGTTGAGATATTTTGATTTTTCCAAATGAGATTACATGATTTGAGCCTCATCCAGTAACCAAAATGAAGTTTGAGAAATCACCATGGAAACCAAGTACTAAACAAACAAGATGAATGTAACGCCCGAAAATTCTCAAAAGACTTTTATAAATATCCTAGTATTTTTCTAGAATTTTAGGCTATTTTTACAGAATTTTTAGAGTAGCGGTAGTAGCAAAAACAAATAGAAACGTAAAATAGCTTAAGCGGGAATTGAACCCGAGACCTAGCAAACTCTATGACTTATAGGGTGACTCTAGTAACCAAGTGAACCCAGCAGGGCCGTGCTGAAAGAAAAGGGAATCAATTATATTTATGTTAGAGTTGGGCCGAATTACCCACTTAATATAAATAGGAAAACTATTAAGTGGAGAATTGTTTTAACGACAATTCTTTTCTCCTCAAACCCTTACACGCCGCCTCTTCCTTCTCTTCTTCTCTCGGCGCACCAAGCCCCAAGGGCTAGGGTTCCCTTCGAGTAGGAGTCATCATAGGCTCTGAACGAAGTAAATCCACTGTGTTCAATTTTCTTATTCCGCTGCATTTATACTCATTGTTTTTCGAATCGATATTCACCCCCCCCTCTATCGACATTTCACGATCCAACAGAGAAGTGGTCAAGTTTGACTTGACTTGAGAGGAAGATGAAGGGTCAAGTTTGACTTGACCATTTGTCACCTCATTGGTGAGTTGGCATTAAGTGGCTAATGGTGATGTGCCACATCATTAAGGATAGCACATGTGTGTGCCACCTCATGAGGGAGATCAAGAGTTTTTGACTCTTGAAATTCCATGGAGTATATAACTCCTCATGAAAAGTGGCCGACCACTTTAGTGCTTGTGAGGAGTTTCATTTTGTGTGGTAACTCCATCTTCTTCTTCCTCAAGCTCTTTCTTCTCTCCCTCTCCTCCACCCTTGGCCGAAACTTCATAGAGTGCTAGCACACTCTAAAGTTTCTCCTCCATCGATTTGTTCATATGGATACGCATAGAGGAGTATCTACCTTGATACTCTCGAGATCCGACGAACCTAGGACGAGCGGGATTACGCGAAGGGCTTCGCTTCAAAGGTATACCCTCTGATCTTGTAGATTTAGTGTAGATCTGGGAGTAGGAAACTTGTATATGAAATTTTATTCTTCGCACGGATCCGTGGCATGGGGGTTTCGGGGTTTCCGCAATACAAAAAGTGGTTTTTGTGGCTCGAAAAACCTAAGAGTACGATATGCCCATAAAGCATCATCTAGCTTTAATGGCCAATCCTTTCGTGAGGTAGATACTGTTTTCTCTAATATGGCTTTAATTTCACGATTAGAGATTTCAGCTTGCCCATTAGTTTGTGGATGATATGGTGTTGCTACTTTGTGGCTCACTCCATACTTCTTGAGTAACTTTTCAAACTGTCTTTCTATAAAATGCGATTCACCATCACTAATGACTACTTTAGGCATACCAAATCTTGGAAAAATTATACTTCTAAATAATTTGATAACTGTTTTCGCATCACTTGTAGGTGAAGCTATAGCTTCTACCCATTTGGATTCATAATCCACTGCTACATGAATAAACCTATTTCCATATGAAAGAGGGAATGGCCCCATGAAATCTATTCCCCATACATCAAATAATTCAACTTCAAGTATGTAATTCAGTGGCATTTTATTCCTCTTGGTGATGTTTCCAGTCCTCTGACTTTGATCACAAGACTGTACAAATTTCTTGGTGTCTTTGAACAAAGTTGGCCAATAAAAACTTGCTTGAAGAATTTTTGCAATTGTCTTAGAACTACCCAAATGTCCTCCATAAGATGAAGAATGACAACAAAATAAGATATCCCCAACTTCTTCTTCGGGCACATATCTTCGATAAATCACATCATTGCATTTCTTATAAAGGAGAGGTTCATCCCAAATATAGTTCTTAACATCTGAAAACAAAATTCTTCTGTTGATTAGAAAAATTTGGAGGTGGAACTCTACTAGCCAGAAAATTAACAAAATCTACATACCAAGGTACTTTTACACTTGATAAAGCTAGAAGGTGCTCATCTGGAAAAACATCATCAATAGGTAAATCAAAATTTGCATCATTTTCTTTATTTTTCCATACTCTAGAGAGATGATCTGCCACTACATTTTCTGCTCCCTTCTTATCTCTAATCTCAAGGTTGAACTCCTGTAGTAATAAAATCCATCTAATAAGCCGGGGTTTAACATTTTTCTTCCCTAGTAAATATCGGATGGTTGCATGATCAGTATAAACTATTACCTTTGAACCCACTAGATAAGATCTAAACTTATCAAATGCAAACACTACTGCTAGGAGTTCTTTCTCTGTAGTGGAATAATTCACTTGAGCTGCATCAAGTGTTTTGCTTGCATAATGGATTGCATGTAGAATCTTATTCTTTCTTTGTCCTAATACTGCTCCTACTGCAAAGTCACTAGCATCACACATTATCTCAAATGGAAGACTCCAATCTTGGGCTTGAATTACTGGCGCTGAAGTGAGAGGACTCTTGATTTTATTAAAAGCCTCCATGCAATCTTTATTAAAGCAAAATTCAACATCTTTAATCAATAAATTTGTTAATGGCTTAGAAATCTTCGAAAAGTCCTTGATAAAATGCCTAAAAATCCAGCGTGTCCCAAAAAACTCCTTACTCCTTTTACATTAATCGGTGGGGGTAGCTTCTCTATTACATCCACTTTTGCTTGATCCACTTCAATCCCATGTTTTAATATTTTATGTCCCAAAACAATTCCTTCTTTAACCATGAAATGACATTTCTCCCAGTTTAATACTAAATTCACATCTTCACATCTTTGAAGAACTGTGGAAAGATTTGACAAACAAGTATCAAAATCATTACCATAAATTGAGAAATCATCCATAAACACCTCCATGATTTTCTCTATTAAATTTGAAAAAATTGTCATCATACATCTCTGAAAAGTAGCTAGGGCATTACAAAGCCCAAACGGCATACGACGATAAGCAAAGGTACCATAGGGACATGTGAAAGTAGTCTTCTCTTGATCTTGAGGGTGAATTGGAATTTGAAAAAAACATGAATACCCATGTAGATAATAGAAGTATGTGTGCTTATCCAATCTCTCAAGCATTTCATCAATAAAAGGTAAGGGAAAATGATCCTTTCTAGTTTCTTTATTCAACTTTCGATAGTCGATGCACATTCACCATCCTGTTACTGTTCGTGTGGGAATTAGTTTATTATCCTCATTTTTTATAACAGTCATTCTCCCTTTTTTAGGAACCATATGTACCGGACTCACCCATTCACTATCTGAAATTGGATAAATGATCCCAGCATCAAGAAGTTTAAGCACCTCCTTCTTCACCACCTCTTTTAGATTTGGATTTAATCTCCTTTGATGTTTAATTTAATTTTTATAATCCTCTTCAAGGAAGATTCTATGCATGCAGAGAGAAGGACTAATTCCTTTAATATCGTCAATTATGTATCCAATTACTTTTATGTGCAACTTAAACTCTTTAATCAGTCTCTGTGTTTCAAGCTCAGTTAGATTGACATTGATTATAACCGAGAAAGTGGAATTCATCCCAAGGAATACATACTTTAAGTTTTGTGGTAACGGCTTAAGCTCAAATTGAGGTGACACTATTTCTAGTAAAATTGGCTCTTGCCCTATCAACTTAACTTCTTCCTTCAGAAATTTATTTTCTAAATCCTCTTCATCTTCTAGAAACATATCATCCTTTTTATAATCATTCAGAGATTCCTCTTTTTTGATTGAAAATACCTCTTTATCAAATATCTTTGAGAGAGACTCATAACACCAAGGAAATAATACTTGAAGAACATTTTGATCTATAGTAATTCCCTTCTCATCCTTCTCCTTTCCCTCAAATGCATTAACTGTTGGGGTTGTATTATTCTGGCCTGACCAATCATTAAAATTTGATGTAATCCTGCAAATTATCTCATAGGCTTCCTCTAAGCTCTTCTTCATAAATGATCCTTTAGATGCTATATCTAATTGATTTTTGTTTGAGAAAGAGAGCCCAACATAAAATAAATGCATTGTTAACCATCTCTCAACACCATGATGTGGACATAAATGCAAAAGAGATGAATATCTTTCCCAGGCTTGATGCAGTTCTTCCCCAACAAGTTGCTTAAAATTTAGGATTCGACTTCTCAAGTAAATAGTCTTCTGTGGAGGAAAATATTTGTCCAAGAACCTCTGCTCTAACTCATCCCAGGTTTTGATACTTTGAGATTGCAGAGAATTAAACCATCTCTTTGCAGCATCTTTTAGACTAAAGGCAAAAACCAATAGTTGTATAACATCAGATGGAACTTTCTCATATTTCTGAGTACAACAATATCTATAGAATTCCATGAGATGTGAATAAGGGCTCTCAATTTCCAGACCCCCAAACTGAGCTTGCTGAATCATTGAGATAAAGGATGGTTTAATAATAAAATTTCTTGCTTGAATCTTAGGGTAAACAATTGGCCCTATTCCTTTGCAGACATTGGAGCTCCATAATCTCCTAATCATCTAAACACTATGGTTAACTTGCAAAAGAAGAAAATTAGGAGATACAAGTACAATTACAAAGATCAAAGAGAATTATTAAGTAGTAAGGTATACAAAATGAAAATAGAATTCTAAAGATTAGATTCAACTATGCAAATGAAAAGAAAAGTTATGTTTAGTCTAACTCAATTGATAATCTCTAATGTTATAGCCGTTAGAGTGTATACAAAAAGCCTAGCTTTTGTAAACATTTATTTTTGAAATAAAAGAATCACATTAGTCAAATGTCTAAATTTATTTGTTAAGTGTAGTTGTTCAATTAATTTATATTGTAGATAACATGGTGTGTGGTGTCACACAAAGAAGATCGTGTTATCAGTTCTTTATAAAATATAAATAGTTGCTCACGACTAAGATGAAAAGGAACAAACCATTGGAATAGTCGTAGTGTAATTAGATATTAGTTTATCTTGACTAATAAATTACACTAATACACTCTAAGTGTATTGAGTAGGACCATTTAAGGTAAGTTTTTTTTATACTGACTTAATAAAAGAACAAGACCTTAGTTATTATGGAAGTGTGTGCTCTTAATCCTAATATAATAACAAGCACATATATTTAGTATTTATTTCTTTGACTTATCAAAGGGTGAGATTTAGCTCGATAAACCAATAGGCTCGATAAGTTAGGAAATGATATTACTTATAGTGTGTGTTGTTGATTATAGAAAGAAACTGTGTCCTAGTCATCTAGGTTGAGAATGCCCCTAAGAGGAGCTCATAAGGATTGTCATGTTAAACCCTGCAGGTGGACTTAGTCCGACATGACAATGAGGTTGAGTGGTACTACTCTTGGACTAGACATTAATTAAAATGAGTTGTCAGTAACTCAATTAATTAGTGGGCATTCGATATCTTAAACACAGGGAGACTAACACACTCATGATGAGAAGGAGCCCATAATGTAATTTGAGATTGGTGTGGTAGTGCAATAATAACTCTCTAGTGGAATGAGTTATTGTTGATGAACTTGAGTTGTGTGTTCGAGGCGAACATGAGATACTCAAGCTCGTTAGGAGGCCAAAACCAATTTCTCCTCTAGGTCCCTGTCGTAGGCTCATTAATGCCTCAAGTCCACTCATGAAAAGCCCTTCTTGGTGTCCAAGAGGGGGTCAGCCCATGACTTGGTGACCAAGCCATAGGGGTCGGCCATTTCCTTCTTAAAGGGGTCGGCCCTTTGCTTGGTGTCCAAGCAAAGAGGGGTTGGCCACAATAATTCATAATAGGAGGGGTATTTTGAATTTTTAAAATCTTCTCTTTGTAGATATCTACAAGTTTTAAAAGAGAGATTTTAAAATTTAAAACTTTCCTTATTTGAATTAGGCCACATGGTTTAAAAGAGAGTTTTAAAAATTTTAAAACTTTCCTTATTTAATCATCCTCATGGTTTTTTAAAAAGAGAGTTTTAAATTTAAAACTTTCCTTTTTTGTAACCATGTTAAAAAAAGGAAATTTTAGAAGAGAAGTTTTAAATTTTAAAACTTGGTTTTAATTTTTAAAACTTTCCTTTTTTAACATCCACTTTAGGAAATTAAAAGAGAGCTTGTAAAATATTTATAAGAGCTTTTCTTCTTTGCTTATAAAATTTTTACAAGAATTATTTTCTTCCTTTTAAGGGGTCGACCACCCTTGCTTGGTGCCCAAGCAAGGGGTTGGCTAATCAATAATTGATCCAATCAATGATTGAATCAATCAAGAGAAAGGAAAAGGAAAAATAAAAGGGGTAAAGGAAAAACAAGAGGAAGATTTTAATTTTTGTAAAAGTCTTTCCTTATTTACCTTGGGCAAGTAATATAAAAGAAGGGGAGGAGAGACCTCATGAGATATCAATTCTTATTCTCTTGTTGGAGTTCTCTATTGTGGTCGGCCCTCTCTCCTTTTCCCTTTCCCCTTGCTCTCTTTGGTTCCTTGGTGGTGGTGGTGGTCGGATTTTAGAGAAGGAAGAAGAAGGCTTTGGGTGGTGTTCATCTTGCAGGATTGTCACCCACACGATGTCCAAGGCGAGGCAAGGAATATGGCAGAAGATCTCGAGATTATTAGCATACAAAGAAAAGGTATAACTAGTTATTGTTTTCCGCATCATGCTAGTTATTTTTCTTTGTATGAATTCCAAACACGAGAGGCATTAGATTCTAGTTTTTCAAATTTTTTATTCGAGTTTGTGTTTTTTTTTCTTTTTCGAATTTGTGATTCAATTATTCCTTTTGGTTAAACCTAGAGTTATATACGGAAATTAAATATTAGCTTTCCTTAAAAAGCTTTGTCTAGGCGGTGGTGGATGCTCCCATACTCAAGAAGGTCATGTGCCTCGCCATGCAGTCCTGGAAGTTAATTTTAGAAATTAATATTTAATTGAATTTATAACATAGGTTGATTTGGATCAATAGTGTTAAGTTTCGCTTGCGATCCAAATCTAAACCATTAAGAACAGATGTAACGACCACCCTTCTTACTACTACAACACTCTAAGGATGACCGTTACTTAACTACTAACTCTACTTAACCGGTATGATTAAAAATCACATGGAAACCCTACCGAAAAATTCCGGCAGAGTCTCCCCTGTACCGGTGACCATGATCATTAATACATAACATAATATACACAGCCACAGGCGGCTGGAACACATATCAAACACACAAAAGGAATAACATCACCACACAGTTTAATGAAATCAAATCATGCAAGTAATGAATAGCGGAAACAAAATAAAAACATACAATTAATTAACAGCGGAAGACTAAATGATTCGTCTAATACATTCTTAATAAATGGCAATCTTAATAAATTCTTAAACTAAGTCCCAAGGCTTCCATAGTCCTGGCATCACACACCATCCACGCCACCTTGTCGCCTTCCTTGCTAAATCTTTTCTTTTCCTTTATCTGCAGTAAGAGGAAGTGTAGTCTATAAGTAAAATTTGCTTAGTAAGCGCTATCTAACTCACAAAATCACGAATGTGCATGTATACGAAAAGAACTAGAAACTATATGCTCTAAAAAGAAATAAAGCATAAACATAACTGATCATGTCAAACTAATAGCAAAGAAAAGCTAAAGAATCTACTCATGTAATTCTAATAGTTAATCATGCTGCTCATCTAATAGGTAAACATGAAAACTACTCATCTACTAGATAAACATGGTAGAATAAAGAACTAAATTTACTGATTTTTAGAGCTATATGAAATTTATTTCATTTGTTCTAAACTTAATCTTTGATATTTATGTTTATGTAAAACTCGTTTTACTTGTTCAAAAACTTATACTTATAATACTTCAAAATAATAATCAACTTCTTCTTGGGCCCGGCAACTGTGCTTTTACTTTTGTAACGACCCGACCCATTCGGCGGCCCATTTGGCGGCCCATTTGGCGACCCTATGGTCGTCGACCGTCGACCGTCGGCCGAGCCATTACTACTAGATTATCTGAACCTAGGGACGACTATGGAAGCCCAGCCCAAGGACAGAGAGTCCAACACAGTGCCACTGATAAAAGTAAAATACTTATTATCTTTTAATACTTCTATATAATGCCTCGGCATTTTCTTTAGCACCTTGTGTGCCAAAATCCCTAAAGTCTTGACTTTGGGATCTACTTAAGGCCTTGGCCTTTTTCTTTCTTTTCTTTATCTTTCTTATACTTGTTAATACTTCTAAAAGAATACTTCTTTAAAAAGAAACTGAAATGTTTAGGCAAATTCTAACTTTGAAATGCTTAACCCAAAATCTGCCTATTATGCTAATAAAATTCTGCATATTAAAAATCTGCATACTATACTTATAAAAATCTGCATGCTATGCTTATAAAAATCTGCACATGTTCAGTTAAGGGTAAATGAATTCTGCACACTAATACTTAATAAAATCTGCATACTAAAATGATGCATATCAAGCTAACACAATTCTGCATATTAAACTCTAAAGAAACTAGAAACTGATTGTTTTAAAAGGAAGGCTACTCATGTACATCTAATAACATAAAAGAAACTAGAAATCTGCTCATGTTATTCCAATAGCAAAGGAACTAGAAATCTAAATGTGCACATGTTCATGTTATTTACTAAATCTAAATAGCAAAGGAACTGAATGAATATATAAATACAAACTTGAATGAATCTGTTCATGCCTACTTCTACTTGAATGAATATAAATGCTCACTTGAATAAATTTGCTCAATCTACAATGCTTCCAAATACAAGGCTAGTTCTATTCACTGCATGAATTCCAAAACCCTAATGCTACAACAGAACACTAAGGAGAAATCAAAACTTCGAACCATTCCTAACTATTGAAACTAACCCAAACCAACAATTCAGTGGAAGCCATGCAAGGAACATAATTCAGATTCAAAACTTCTCAAATCTGTTCTATAGAAATCAAAACCGCTATACCAAAACAAAGTCGCAACAGAACCTACACTCACTTCCTTCAAAACAGATTATTCACAGTATAAATCTACATAAACCAATGACAACAAACTAAATAGAAACTACTGCTGTACAGGAAATCCAAAGCAAGGAAAACAAGGAACAATTACTACTCTTAAATTCAAGCCATCCTAAAGATGTACAGAGGGAAATCCGAACCAAGGAAAACAATGAAGCACTTGCTGCCCTTTAAACTTCAAGCTATCCTAATGCTATAAGAAAACAATGATACACTTGCCGCTCTTAAATCTGAAGCATGGAAACAAAGCCATTAAAATCCGGAAGCCGAATACAAACTGATCAGAAGCAAAGGGAACGTCTAAATCTGAAATGAAATCATAAGACAGAAGGATCTAAATTGCATGCCTAACCTATACAAATTCTCCTTCTTTCTTTAGGTTTCATGGCAGCCAGCACCAAAAGCAAAAACTTCTTTAAACATGCTTCGAAATCCAAACAAGAAGCTAGCTTGAATCCGAAAATAGAAAAGGCAAGGAAACTCATACAAAGCTTCGGGAACAAGGAGAGGATCAAGGATTAAACCTCGGAGCTATCCTACTGCAGGTGAGTAGCAACTTACATCGGTTCCTTGGACTTACAGCCGGCGAGAACAATTCTAGGGCTTCAGAGAACTCGAGCTTTCGGTCCCTCCTTGTGCTCACGGCTCCTCCTCGACGAGAGGAACGCAAGGAGGTGAAGAAGCCTTTGGCCGGTCACCGGAGACGCCCTAAAGCTCGGCTGCGTTTTTCGCCCGAGAGGAGTCGCCGACGCGAGAGAGGAGAAGAGGAAAAGAGAGAAAAGAAAATAACTTAACCCCTCTCTTACCTATCCTTTTATAACCTAGGGTTATGGCTTAAGACCAATTCGTGATTGATTTGTTCACGAAACATCAGCGTGCTCGCTTGGTCCACTGGAAAGTCGAATTCCTGAAGGTCTCGGGTTCGAGCCGCCCTCGGCTCCTTTTTAAACGGTAATTTTATTTCATTTCTTAAGATCGCTTAACTATATTTAATTCCCTTAAATTATAACAAAACAATTGTGGATCAGCTGGTTGTCTGAGTTCGGTTAAGACTCGGATCCGGGTCCGAGATCTTGGGTTCAAAAACCGACTTCAACATATTCTTTTTTTTTTAACTTCTTCCTCTTGGTAAAAATACCAAACTAACTCCAAAAATTACATAAAAATACTCTAAAAATTTCTAAAAATCCCTAGAATTTTTCTAAAACATTTCTAGATTTTAATAAGGTCTTTTAGGACTCCAAATCATGAAATTTAGGGTGTTACAACAGATAAGTTAAATTTGGAATCAATAGTGTTAAGTTCCGTTTGCGATTCCTAATTTAAATTCTAAAGAACACAATAGGTTGTTTAGGAAAGGTTTGACACTTGTACAAAATTTTTGTACAGTGGAATCAGTACGATCTTCCTAGGACCAACCAACAATAGTGCAGTCCCCGGCAACGGCGCCAAAAACTTGTTGACATTTCGCAAGTGTACGAAAATGTTGTAAGTAATAATAAAATATATCATATCCACAAGGACTGGAATAACCACTAAAGATGTCTCAACACGAGTAATTTAAACAACTAATCAATGGATTGACAAAAGCAAAGTACAACTATGCAAAGTAAAACATAGAAACTAAAGAATAAGAAACAAGAATAAGGGCTATGATAAAGGTATGTTCTATGAATTTTGGTTTCTTTGTAAGGTTATTCAATGTAAATGATCTACCAAATCTTATTCATTAATTATCCATCATTTGTAGAAGGTTGTCGGTTCTCTCTTGCAATAGACAATCGGCCTAGGACTACAATTTATATCTAAATGTGATCAATTAGGTATGAATCCTATGATTCCCTTACACGGGCTTGCCTGTCACGTGCATCCCTCAGATAATCAACATAGGAACTCATTGCTTCTCAACCTCATCAAGATACAAAAGATTAATGCACACAATCTATCCTGCCTCCTTGAATAACCCTATTTCACCCTCAAGATAATCCCTCAAATGTCCTTACATGGGCTTGTTCCTGTCACGAACGTCCTTTGAAAAATTGAATAAGAAACAATCTCTACAAGATCCATAAGGTATTCAAACATTCAATCAAGAATGGGAATTAGGTCCAAATCACAACAATCCACACAAGATTGAATAGGTATAAACAGGGCAAAATTATAGAAATAGAAAATTGGCAAATCCACAAGAGTTTTACATCAATTCATCTTACAAATACTCTCTCTATCCAAGAACATAGAGATCTAATCCATAGAACAAGGAAGGAAAACCAAAAAGAAGAAGATTACAAGCATTCTTGATCCCCAAATCTAAGAAATGAGAGAAAGAAAGCTTATCTACGATGAAGAACGGTCTTCGGATCCAATCCTCGATTTTAGAGTCGATACGTTGAAGAATCTGCCCTTGAATCATCGAAAAAACCCTCCAACATGGAGTGGAATCGCCCAAATCTTACTCTCCCCCAAAAGGGAGAAGATTGTTGGATCGAGACGCGCTAGAGGGGGGGTGAATAGCGCTCGTGGCTAAAATCGTTCTATTATCGGAATCGTAACAACTATCGGAGAAGTAACGCAGCGGAAAGTAAACAAACACACAGAAAGACAAGAGAATTTACTTCGTTCGGAGCCTGTGACGACTCCTACTCGAAGGCCCGCAATCCTTGATCGCTTTCCGTGGGCAACAACTATAAGCTCGACAAGAGTACAAGTAATACAGTTAAGTATAATGAAAAAGTACAGTTATACCGACGACAATATCGTAATCTGAAGATTTCGGAGCTCCGGGTCGTCGGTGTCTCGTAGCAGCACTTCGGGATCGTCTCGTGAGCAGCTTGTAGCAGAAAGATTGCTTGGAAGTTGTTGTTAGGAGCTGCTGGTCGAAACCCCTTATAAAGGGTGTTCAAGGCGCCTTCTACTGTTCACCAAGGCGCCTTGAACAGCCGAGTCAGCCGGGGAGATGAGGAGCGAACTGGTCGAATCTTATCACAGACTCAAGGCGCCTTCCACTGTTCACCAGGCGCCTTCATCTGTTCAAGGCGCCTTCCACTGTTCATCAAGGCGCCTTGAACAGCTTCTCGCAGCCAGCTCCAGCCTTGCATCCGAGGCGCCTCCAAGCTCCATGGAGGCGCCTTGGACACTGTTCATCCGAGGCTTTAAGTTGCTCCTTTGCACCTGCAAGATATGTTAGTCCCAAACACTACCCCGCAGCACAAAGTTAGCACATAATACAACAGATATTATAAATGAAGTATTAACAGTCTCCGGACTGTCCGAGTCTGACTTCAGGTTTCCAACCGGAAACCCTAGGTCGACCCGACGCCTACTGTTCCCTCTACGGGGAACGCGTCCTCACCTACTCCACTCAGGAGATTTACCTGTTGCCAGTACGATCCTCCAGATCGACTGGACTTTTGCTCGGCACTCGACGCTTCCGGACTTTCTGCTGGACATCCGCTTCCCGGCTAGTCCAGACTTTCACCTGGTTCGCGACACCAGGACTTTTCACCTAGGGTTACCACCCCCTAGAACTTTTGCCTGAAGCCATCGACCTGCCAAGACTTCCCGCATAGGGTTACCACCCCCTATGACCTAGGGTTACCACCCCCTAGGGTTTTTACCTGCCTAACCGCAGCTAGGACTTTTGCCTAAGTATCACTTAGGACTTTCCTGCAAGCTCCATGAACTTTGTTAGATAACACCACCACTTAACTTTGAGCCCTTTGCCATAATCAAAACTCAGGTTCGATCATCTGGTGCTCACTGCACCAACAAAGATCCCCTTTCAAATCTTGAAGAAGGCCTTATATAGAAGGAGGGTTTGGGTGCCACATGGCCCCGAGACATGACCGTGTGAAGCTCACACGGCCTGTGCTACTCCCTTCCCTGCCTGTTTCACATGACCGTGTGTGAGACACGGTCGTGGCTTGCTCTACCACTGCTCCCCTTGCACGGTCGTGTCTGCACTGCCTCCGGCTCTGGAGCTCCTACACGGCCGTGTGGTGCACACGACCAGGGCATTCTTAGCCTCTGGAAATGTTGTACGGCCATGTAGATCTACACGGTCGTGCACTGCTTCAGTTCTGGAGGGTTTGCAGGGCCGTGTGGTGTACACGACCTGGCTCTGTTGGCTTCAAAACTTGGCACGACCGTGTGAAGCTCACACGACCATGCCCACTCCCTTTCATGCTGCAGCCACACTGGTGGTGATCCTCACATGGCCTGGGCAATCCCCCATGGCAGGGTTGTGTGGCACACAAGGATGGTGCCTTCCTCCTTTGGTTTGCTTGCAGATCTATCCACGATCATAGATACTTCACCAAATACGACTCCTGTGTACAGAAAATGTACAAAAGCATATCTTTGAACAAAAAGAGTAAATATGCTAAAAGCAAAGCTAGAAGTACAAAAATGCATAGATAAAGCATGTGCAAAGTTTGTGAATGTGCGTCAAAACATGCTAAACAAGAGTATATAATCTACGCACATCAGTATACCAAGACTTGGTCTTGGATTAGTAGTATGAGAAGAGAATAAAGCGAAGGACCAACTCGAGTGGTATTGCACTATTTCAAAAAAAAAAATAAAGAAATGACAAATTTGTCAGAAGAGATTATAATACTAATTCTGACTTATGCTGAAAATTTGAAAATGAAAAAAAAAACAACAAAAAAAGATTGCTCGAATGGTAGTTGTACAAATTTAGAACGGTCCTGCTCTGATACCAATTGTTGAATTGAAAGCACTAGAGGGTGGTGAATAGTATTAGGTCCCTTGGTGGCCGGCAAGAGGGGTGAATTACCCTTCAAAAAAAAATATAACCTTTGTCAATCTTTTGAAATAATAAGACACTTATATAAAAAGAATTGATAAACTAATAAAAAGAAAGAGGCTATCGATCTTTACTTGGTTACAACTGGGAAGGTTGTTAATCCAAGACTCTGAAGCACTACTCAAATTCTCCTTTCGTCATAGGTGAAGAAGCCTTTTACAAGTGTTGGAAGCACACAAAGTAGTAGAACACTTAAAGAAACTCATATACAAGTGATTCTAGACTACTGGGATCAGGGCTATATTTATAGCTCTGATCAAGGCGCCTGAAAGGGTTCCAGGCACCTGGATGTGGAATGAATTTTATCCTCATCGCTACGAATCGTACCACATTATGATTTGATAGAGTTTTGGGTCTAGGCGCCCAAACCCAAAAAGTCAACATCATATTGACATTTTGTCCGGGTCTTTTGCTCTAATTTCGCTTGTTTGGGTCCGGGTCTTCCGCTCCAGCTCCGCTCACTTGGGTGATTTTGGCCATCCTAAATAGGGTTCACCCGAACCTATTTTTCTACCTTCTCCAGCATCCTTCTATTCCAGCTTCTCATCCCTCGGAAATGTTGTGTGTCTCCTTCTCGTCCGCCAGCATACTCTTCCGCAACACCTCATCCCTCGAATGCACTGAGCCCATTGACTCTCTTCCGTGTTGTCCTTCTCGCTAGCTACATATTTTGCTCAACTTCTTGTGCTCCTAAGTTCCTGCACACTTAGACATAGGGGTTAAACCACAACAGAACTTAACTTAACTTGGTCGATCATATCAAAATTATCTTAGGGTACTTACAATCTCTCCCTTTTTGATGTTAGCAACCCAAGTTAAGTTAGGAAAAAAATAACTAAATAATAGAGATATTTTACATTTTTAAAAAATGTAAAAAAAATCTATCTCTATCTTCTACCTCCCCTTAGACTTTACCTCTAATTCTTTCACTTTGATCACATTAAAAATATGGTACAAAAAAATGACTTGGAAATAAATCTAAAATAAAATCTAAGGGACACAAAGTTTAAAATGACTATTATCCAAAAAATTAGGAAAATATCAATTTAGAAAAATTAAAATTTCAAAAATATTTTTAAATTGAACTCTTCTTTCTCCAAAAAATTAAGATTAGATTAATTTGAATTAGAAATTTTGTAAAATAATTTATTAGATAATTTTATAACAGTTAAATGCTTAATAGTTAGTCAATTAAACATTCATTTCAATAATTGGCTTCCAGATTATGGCGAGGCACTAGGCCTTCTTGGTTATTAGAACAACAACCATTTCTAGACAAAGCCTCCTAAAGAAATTAAATATTTAATTTTCTTTTAGAAAGCCCTAAGTCTAACTAAAAAAATAAGTCATGCATAAAAAGATAATTTTAATTTAAACATAACTTTAGAACCCAAAACAGATTCCTTCCTACCAGATTAATCAAAAACTTTCTAGGAACATAATTTTGTGATATTCTATTAATTTGTCCCTTATGATATTTAAGATATTAATTTAGATTTCTATAATTTTTCTAGGTATTTTGATTATCATATGCAATGTTTCTTGATTTTCAATTTGGCCCTTCAATTTTTTATTTTCATCTTTTAATTTATCAAACATTTCTTGGGGGCATGCATTTGCTAAGATTGTTCTTAATTTAAAAACTTCCTTTTTCAAATTAATATTTTTCATTTTTAGCTTACATAGTGAGCTGGTCATGGATTTAATACCTTAATATAATTGGTTAGGTGGTAGTAAACATATCTCACTTACTAGATCTGTTCTAAAGTTTGTTTCTTCCTCCTCGCTGTAAATTTCTTCTAAGGAGCATCCCCCATCATCTATGTTCTCCTCCTAGTGGCTTACCATCAGTGCAAGTCTAGCATAGTCCTCTAGATCTGATTCTGATTACGACTCATCCCATGTCACCTTCAGAATTTTGTGCTTTGTTGTGATTGTCCCCTTCTTGTTATCCTTCTTCTTCAGCTTTGGGCAGTCATCCTTGTGGTGCCCCTCTTTATTACAGTTATAGCATCTTACCTTCCTTGCTCTTCTTGTCTTTGTCTGCACTTGATTAAACTTATTAGTTTTAAAAAATATCTTGAATTTCCTTACCATATATGATGTTTCATCATCGTTGAAGGAGTTGTCGGCGTCTGATTCATCCTTCTTGGCTTTTAGAGAAATATTATTTGATTTCTCTATTTCTAAAGAATCTATAAATGAGACTCGTGAAGTTCAAAAGTTGAAAATAACCTTTCAAGAGTGCATACCTCAAGGTCCTTAGAGATGTAGTAAGCATCTACTAAGGCTGACCACTCTTGAGTTCTCGGAAAAGAGTTAAGTCCATACCTTAAGGAGTCATGATTTGTTACCTTTTTTTTAGGTTGTTGAGCTGGGTGATAAGTGTTGGTGCAAACGACCTCTAGGGTTTTGATGTTTGACAATATGACCAAACGTTGACCCAAACAGAACTTGATGTTTGGGAGAGAGAAGTCTAGTTAAGTCTAAATGACTAGCAAAGGTAAGTCCTAACATAGGGTTAGGCAAGGTGGAAGTCCCGGTGAGTAAAGTCGGACCCTAGTGAATGAAGCTAGGTGGTGAAAGTGCTGGTGAGTAAAGCCAGTGTAAAGACCACCCTTCTTACTACTATTACTCTCTAAGGATGACCGTTACTTAACTACTAACTCTACTTAACTGGTATGATTAAAATCCTTGAAGAAACCCTACCGAAAAATTTCGACAGAGTCTCCCATGTACCGGTGACCATATTCAACAATACATGCAATATATACACAGCCACAAGCCGCTGGAACACATATAAATCAACCACGCAGTATAATAAATCCAAAATAAAGAAAACAATACCACAACTCATCACACTATATCACAATTCATCTACTATGTCCTAATCACATCAAAATATCATGTACTATCTCAAATACTTCTAACATAGCAAAAAGACAATAGAAACTAAAATAAAACTTCTTTCCTAGTCCCAAGGCTTCCATAGTCCTGGCATCACACATCCTTCAACCACCTCCTTGTCGCCTTCCTTTCTATATCTTTTCCTTTCCTATATCTGCAGTAAGAGAAAGTGCAGTCTATAAGCAAAATTTGCTTAGTTAGCGCTTTTAACTCACAAAATCACGAATGTGCATGTATACGAAAAGAACTAGAAACTATATGCTCTAAACGAAAGTAAAGCATAAACATAACTGCTCATGTCAAACTAATAGCAAAGAAAAGCTAAGAAATCTACTCATGCAATACTAATAGCTAATCATGCTATACAAGGATAAAACTGCATGCTAGGAATAAAGCTAAACATATGAAAGCTGCTCATCCAATAGGTAAACATAAAAAACTACTCATCTACTAAATAAACATGGTAGAATAAAGAACTAAACTTGTTGATTTAGAACTATATGAAACTTATTTCATTTGTTCTAACTTAATCTTTAATACTTCATGTTTATGTAAAACTCGTTTTACTTGTTCAAAAACTTATACTTATAAAATACTTCAAAATAATAATCAACTTCTTCTTGGGCCCAGGCATAGTACCATCTTATTCGCGTTCCCTAATAGGTTGGGGTAGCGAGCCACCAATCCTAAAAGAGCAGACCTCGGTCTACCAGGGCCAAGACCTCGGAATTGGACACCTGGATTTGTTTAACGACAACCTTGGAAGTCGGGTACTAGCCTCTTCTTAAAAGTAAAATACTTATAATCTTAATTACTTCTTCTTTAAATGCCTTGGCATTTTAATAGGCATCTTGTGTGTCAAAATCCCTAAAGTCTTGACTTTTGGGATCTACTTAAGGCCTCGGCCTTTTCTTTCTCTTCTTTATCTTTCTTATACTTTTCTTACTCTTTCTTATACTTTTCTTTATCTTTCTTATACTTTTCTTAAACCCAAAATACTGTTAGGGTATCTTTCGTATGCATCTATGAATGAAACTAACTATGTAACATATAATCATGCATAGAATACAAAAGAAATCTGCACATACAATAGTTATCAAAAATCTACACTAATACTTAACAGAATTCTGCATACTAGCTCAATAAAAATCTGCATAATAGCTTAACAGAAATCTGCATACTAGCTTAACAAAATCTACACTTGCTTAACAGAAATATGCATACTAGCTTAATAAAAATCTACATACTAACTTAACAGAAGTCTGCATACTAAGCTTATCAAAACTCTACATACTAAGCTTACCTAAAATCTGCATACTAAGTTTAACAAAATCTGCGTACTAAGCTTATCAAAAATCTGCACTGCTAAAGTACTAAATCCTTAAAGAAAAGTCTGCACTTAATGGAGAAAACTGTACTAAAATTCTGCACTATACTACTAAATTCTGCATACTATGTTACTAAATCTTGAAATTGTTTTTTTGTAAATCATGTCCAAGAACATCCTGGCCCCAAAGCTATGCATACCAGATCATCACCTACTACTTCACGTGTGCAAGCAATTAGAACATAAACCAAGCATGAACTTAATAACTGATTGCTCTGCCTAAATCTAAACGAGAATAAGTAAATTTCTAGCCATGGGGAGAAATCTCTACCCTTAAACATTTATCACCATATCTGTTCTTGATCATACTCCTCTAGATGTACCCTACGTTAAACCAAGCTTAATTGAAACTTCCTATTCCTGGTCATGATAAAAATTCCTGTATAACTTTAGTAACCACAACAAATTACCAGCATTACCAAACAAAGGACATTCCATTGCACACATAATTATTATGGGCAACTAGACATCTGGTAAGAGGAAACACAACTAGATCAATTCTATTCAACATTTTCCATGAACAACAGAAGAATGAGGCATCTTTTATCCCAGCTTAAAACCCATTGTTCTGTTCAAACCCTCAAGAAACCCCGTCCAGAAAACTTGCCACCTTAATTCTCCTCTTTGAGGTGCACGGCAGCCACATCAATTCAACCAGAAATAACTAAACTACATGCTCAAAGTTTAATTAAAACCTCCTCTCATCTCCCTGATGAATTCCACGGCAGAAACAAAAAGGAATTGCTACCGGAAACCCAAAATCTGAATTGTTTCTCATGCTCATTGCCTAGAACAGCAAAATCCAAAGCAAGCAACCACAAGCTAAACAAACAAACAAGCAAACCATCGAATTCAAGAGAACAAGATCCGAAAATAGGGGAAGCAAGGAAACTCATGCAAAGCTTGGGGAACAAGGAGAAAATCAAGAATTAAACCTCGGAGCTATCCTACTGCAGGTGAGTAGCAACTTACCTTGGGTTTCTTGAACTTACAACCGAAGAAGAAAGCTTCCAATGCTTCTAGGGCTTGCGGAGGATCTCGCAAATTCGCCCTCTTCCTCGTGCCTACTGTTCCTTCTTGACGAGAGGAGCTCAGATCCGAGAAGAGCTCGCGGAGAAGTCCCCGTTGGCCGGTCGTTGGAGAAGCCCTAGCTGCGGCTTCTGCGTTTTCGCCCGCAACGCCATCGCGAGAGAGGAGAGAAAGGGTTTCGGGAGAGAATTAATTTCTCTCTTAACTTATCCCTTTTTATAACCTAGGGTTATTTCTGTTATCAACTATACCTTAAATAATTTGACTATCTATTCTTAAACAAAACAGCCCGCAGCACACTTGGTTAGCCAGGTTTTAACCAAGTCAGAGATCTCGGCTTCGAATCCTCAGCCGCGCACTTTTATTTCCAATTTATCTTACTGTTCCTAACTACTACTTAAATATATATCGCTCCATATATGATTAACAAAACGAGCGTAGCTCGGCTGGTCGGCTGCGTCCGGTTAAAACATGGTTCTGGTTCGAGGTCTTGGGTTCAAAACCCGGCTTCAACATATATATATTTTTTATTATTTTTTTTAAACTTCTTCCTCTTGGTAAAAATACCAAACGAACTCCAAAAATAACATAAAAATACTCTAAAAATTTCTAAAAATCTCTAGAATTTTTCTATAGCATTTCTAAATATTTTTGAATTATTTTTGAGGCTCAAAATTAGGAAATTAGGGTCGTTACAATTCCCCATACCTTATAAAAAGTTCGTCCTCGAACTTAGAATAATTCTGGACATCTCTGTCTTATACTGTCCTTACGCTCCTAAGTAACTTCCTCGTGCTTCTGGTTCTAAATGACTTTCACTAATGGTACTCTTTGTTCTTCAGTCTCTTAACTTCTCGGTCCTCTATTATTCATATTGCATCTTACCCATTAGTGGTCTTTGGAAGACTTGATATCTTCTCTATCCTTTCTAAATATACTTATGTATATGAATATAAGAGAAACAAAACTAAAATTGTCTCTATTCTTCCTAAGCATATGTATCAAAACATAGAAAATTAAACATGAATTTTCCTCTTTCCTAAGCACATATAAGCAGATACTCTATACTGCAAATAATAAAGAAAGCATAAAAGAAAATTAAATACTTTCTTACTTGAAGACAGCAAGAATGGTGCTGATGTGTGATGCTGGAGAATAGGAACTGTTCTGATACCAACTGTAAAGACCACCCTTCTTACTACTATTACTCTCTAAGGATGACTGTTACTTAACTACTAACTCTACTTAACCGGTATGATTAAAATCCTCGAAGAAACCCTACCAAAAAATTTTGGCAGAGTCTCCCCTGTACCGGTGACCATATTCAACAATACATGCAATATATACTCAGCCACAAGCGGCTGGAACATATATCAATCAACCACGCAGTATAATAAATCCAAAATAAAGAAAACAATACCACAACTCATCACACTATATCACAATTCATCTACTATGTCCTAATCACATCAAAATATCATGTACTATCTCAAATACTTCTAACATAGCAAAAAGACAATAGAAACTAAAATAAAACTTCTTTCCTAGTCCCAAGGCTTCCATAGTCCTGGCATCACACATCCTTCAACCACCTCCTTGTCGCCTTCCTTTCTATATCTTTTCCTTTCCTATATCTGCAGTAAAAGAAAGTGCAGTCTATAAGCAAAATTTGCTTAGTAAGCGCTATCTAACTCACAAAATCACGAATGTGCATGTATACGAAAAGAACTAGAAACTATATGCTCTAAACGAAAGTAAAGCATAAACATAACTGCTCATGTCAAACTAATAGCAAAGAAAAGCTAAGAAATCTACTCATGCAATACTAATAGCTAATCATGCTATACAAGGATAAAACTGCATGCTAGGAATAAAGCTAAACATATGAAAGCTGCTCATCCAATAGGTAAACATAAAAAACTACTCATCTACTAAATAAACATGGTAGAATAAAGAACTAAACTTGTTGATTTAGAACTATATGAAACTTATTTCATTTGTTCTAACTTAATCTTTAATACTTCATGTTTATGTAAAACTCGTTTTACTTGTTCAAAAACTTATACTTATAATACTTCAAAATAATAATCAACTTCTTCTTGGGCCCAGGCATAGTACCATCTTATGCGCGTTCCCTAATAGGTTGGGGTAGCGAGCCACCAATCCTAAAAGAGCAGACCTCGGTCTACCAGGGCCAAGACCTCGGAATTGGACACCTGGATTTGTTTAACGACAACCTCGGAAGTCAGATACTAGCCTCTTCTTAAAAGTAAAATACTTATAATCTTAATTACTTCTTCTTTAAATGCCTTGGCATTTTAATATGCACCTTGTGTGTCAAAATCCCTAAAGTCTTGACTTTTGGGATCTACTTAAGGCCTCGGCCTTTTCTTTCTCTTCTTTATCTTTCTTATACTTTTCTTACTCTTTCTTATACTTTTCTTTATCTTTCTTATACTTTTCTTAAACCCAAAATACTGTTAGGGTATCTTTCGTATGCATCTATGAATGAAACTAACTATGTAACACATAATCATGCATAGAATACAAAAGAAATCTGCACATACAATAGTTATCAAAAATCTACACTAATACTTAACATAATTCTGCATACTAGCTCAATAAAAATCTGCATAATAGCTTAACAGAAATCTGCATACTAGCTTAACAAAATCTGCACTTGCTTAACAGAAATCTGCATACTAGCTTAATAAAAATCTGCATACTAACTTAACAAAAGTCTGCATACTAAGCTTATCAAAACTCTGCATACTAAGCTTAGCTAAAATCTGCATACTAAGCTTAACAAAATCTGCGTACTAAGCTTATAAAAAATCTGCACTGCTAAAGTACTAAATCCTTAAAGAAAAGTCTGCACTTAATGGAGAAAACTGTACTAAAATTCTGCACTATACTACTAAATTCTGCATACTATGTTACTAAATCTTGAAATTGTTTTTTTGTAAATCATGTCCAAGAACATCCTGGCCCCAAAGCTATGCATACCAGATCATCACCTACTGCTTCACGTGTACAAGCAATTAGAACATAAACCAAGCATGAACTTAATAACTGATTGCTCTGCCTAAATCTAAACGAGAATAAGTAAATTTCTAGCCATGGGGAGGAATCTCTACCCTTAAACATTTATCACCATATCTGTTCTTGATCATACTCCTCTAGATGTACCCTACGTTAAACCAAGCTTAATTGAAACTTCCTATTCCTGGTCATGATAAAAATTCCTGTATAACTTTAGTAACCACAACAAATTACCAGCATTACCAAACAAAGGACATTCCATTGCACACATAATTATTATGGGCAACTAGACATCTGGTAAGAGGAAACACAACTAGATCAATTCTATTCAACATTTTCCATGAACAACAGAAGAATGAGGCATCTTTTATTCCAGCTTAAAACCCATCGTTCTGTTCAAACCCTCAAGAAACCCCATCCAGAAAACAAAACTTGCTTAGCTCAGTTGGTTGGCTGACTCTAGTTCGGTCCAAGATCTTGGGTTCAAAACCCGATCTTAACACTTTTTATTTTATTATTTTTTTAAACTTCTTCCTCTTGGTAAAAATATCAAACGAACTCTAAAAATTACGTAAAAATACTCTAAAAATTCCTAAAAATCTCTAGAATATTTTAAAGGTATTTCTAAATATTTTTGAATTATTTTTTGGGTTCAAAATGAGAAAATTTTGGTCGTTATAGCCTGGCCCTAGTGAGTGAAGCTAGGTAGAGGAAGTCCTGGTGAGTGAAGCCAGGCCCTAGTGAGTGAAGCTAGGTGGAGGAAGTCCTTGTGAGTTAAGCCAGGCCCTAGTGAGTGAAGCTAGGTGGAGGAAGTCCTGGTGAGTTAAGCCAGGCCCTAGTGAGTGAAGCTAGGTGGAGGAAGTCCTGGTGAGTGAAGTCAGGCAGTGGAAGTCCTAGTAGTGAAGCTAGGTAACCCTAGGAGGTAACCCTAGGTTATTCTTGATATCTGTTAATACTGTGCTAACTCAGTGTTGCAGGGAAACTCAGCTAGGTCGACGGACTGACCAAGTAGCTAACACAAAGTCCAGATGGGTTGAAGGGCTAGCCGGACGTCTGGCAGGTAAGTGGAGGTAAGTCATTGGAGGGGAGTGACTATGAGGACGCGTTCCCGGGAAGGGAACATTAGGCGTTGATCCGACTTAGACCCATTTTGGATCTCTAAGTCGAGATCGTGACTAGATTCTGGTCTTGAGGAGATGAAATCTAGCTAATACTCTGCTTGTTAACTTTAAACTGTGCTAACACTTTGTTTTGCAGAATAATATTATTTGCGTTTTGCCTCGGACTAACTCTTTCGTGCAGGAGAAGGACTTTCTGGAGAAGAGTGGTCCGGGCGCCCGGAATGCAAAGTTTATCCCCCCCCAACGAGCATCACCATGTGGAGCATCCTAGTTGGGTCGGCTACATCATATTCAGGGTGCCCTGAAGGTTCCAGGTGCCCCGAACCTCCAATATAAGGAGGGTAAAGGCTGAAGAACAAAACAACAACGAAAGATCTACTCCTCTGTACTCCTGCGACGCTGCGAAAGTTCTCCGACAATCTATTTCTATTTTTTTATTGTTGGTTTTCTTTTTCACTATTTAATTCCTGTACTTAATTTGTAATCAAACCTTTCGAATTATTAGTGATTGCCCATCGAAAGCACCCTCGCATGTGGGCCTTGGAGTAGGAGTCGCCAAAGGCTCCGAACCAAGTAAATCATTGTGTTTGCTTTAGCTTAATTATTTTCCGCTGCTTACTCTTGAACTTTTAAATCGATATTCACCCCCTCCCCCCTCTATCGAATTCACGATCCAACAAGTGGTATCAGAGCAGGTACCGCTTTAATTTGGTGCACCCACCAATCAAGCAAGGGGGGTCCTTTTCAAAAGTAAAATAGATATCGTTTGGGTTTAAAAATTATCCTTACGCCTTTTATTTTTTTCCTTCCAAAACCATTTTTGAAAACTTCATTTTCATCTTTTCACCATTGGTCGGTATTAGTGAAATATCACATATTCAAAAATTTGTAATAATATTTGTAAATATTTTTTAATATTTTATTATTAAAAAAAGTTATTTTTTTCACGCATATTTCTTTTTCTCCAACGCTGCTAATCCAAGACCAAGTCTTGGGATCTTTCTTTCGTTTCCTTGTGTGCAAGACCAATGTCTCTTCTAGAAGGACGGAGCATCAACGAACCACCTCCATATGAGATGTACGAGAGACATGAATTCAATTTGTGGAGGATGCAGATGGAAAGCTTCATTTTCATGAACGACTTTGATAGTGGCTTGGCACTGAGAAGATCAACACAAAACTTGGAAGCAACCCAAAAGGTAATAAAATTAGTTTCAGAATTATTACCTAACAAAGTTAATTGCAAGATAGGAAAAGTCAAGGATGCCCACGAGTTTTGGACCTACCTGACCAAGCTTCACGAGGAGACGATGGAGCTAGAGGATCAAGTCGAACTAGAGTTCGAATCTGAGTCCTAATCCCTAGAGGCATCCTCAGAATCAAACCAAACAAGCTTTATGGCCTTAATGGCACACGAAGAGATGGAAGGATCTGAATCAGAGTTAGAACAAAATTCAGAAGTCGAATATGAGACGACGGTGCACAAGGAGGAGAATCCTAATAAGGATTCTAAAGGTAAATTTGAAAATTCAAAATTTAAATATCATTTAATATGTTTTAAATGCAGTGAAAGAGGCATTACAAAAGTAAGTGTCCCACCTATAAGACTTGAATCACACAACTAGAGGTAAAGGAGAAGTCGACATCTAAAATTCAAAAAGGGAAGGAGCATATCCAATGCTTCAATTGCAAAAAGATGGGTCACTACAAACTTCAATGTCCAGAAAGAAGACCCAAGCATCTAGGGGGAGCAAAGGTTAGTAAGTTTACTATACATGACAATCCAGTTTTTTCTACACATAGTAGTAAATTAGATAATTATCATTGCTCTAGGTTAGATGTAACTCAACAATTAGATGTGCATGCTCAACCAAATAAATTAACAAATAAAAATCTAAGCAATAATTTAGAATGTAATTCCTTAATCTTTTATTCAAGATTTAGAAAATTAGAAAAACAAATTAATCTTTTGAAAAATAAACAAGAACAAATAATTAAATCATTAAATCTAGACATGAATTACAAGTCTAAACCAAATCTAAGATATAATCAAGTATTTTTTTTATTATAAAATTAATCAACAAAATATAATTCAAACAATTTAATTAATTCAAAATTAAATTAACACTTAAGTTAAATTAAGACTTAAAACTTAAATTTAAATTCAAAGTTAAACATTAAATCTTCACTAAAACTTAAAAATAACATACCAATAATTCAGGGGAGGCTCCAGAATAGCTGACACCTCCAAAATTAACCTACCCGATAGGATAACCAAAACCAACCTACCCGACAAGGTAATTAGGACTAGCTTAAAAAGGGATAATAGTTTAACTTGACCTACGGTACTGGTAAAATTTTGGATGATAGTACGTTAGGGAAACTATGTCTATGCATGTCTAGGAAGATATGGCTTCGACCTGGTGCATTTGGCTTAGTAGAACTAACCGAAGCTACCCTTTACGGATCCTAACTAGTTAGACCAAGATTTTGTATTAAGTTCAGTGGATAGAACTATTTGAAAAACCTCGAAAGCATGGTTACTTTAATGATGTCCAAGTGACTCACCATTGCCCAGAAGTTTATCTAGAGAATGTCTATTTGTTGAGCCCAAAGCTAAACTTGAATCTAACACAAAGTTAAACCAAATCCTGAAATTGAATCCAACTTATCTCACAAAAAATTATAGGATTCACTAATTGAAAACTTTGATTAGCTGAGATGACTCAGGACTTCGAATCGAATAGAAACAAAAACGAATCGAATCAAACTAAATAAAATTAAATTAAATCTAATTACATTAAATTAAATTAAAATTAAAATTATAATTAAAATTATAATCAAATAAAATTAAATTTACTTTAAAAAATCATTTTAAAAAAATATTTTAAATATTCATTTAAAAAACTCTTTTAAAAATTCTTTTGAAAACTTTAAAAATTATTTAAAAATTCTTCTTTTAAAAATTCTTTTAAATCATTTTAAAAATCATTTAAAAATTCATTTAATATTCTTTTAAAATTCCTTTCAAAATAATTTTAAGAATTCTTTAAAAAAATCATTTTAAACTTCTTTAAAAAAAATCAGTTTAAAAATTATTTTAAAAATTCTTTAAAAACCACTATAAATATCTTTAAAAAATCATTTTAAAAATTCTTTAAAAAATCACCTTAAAAATTCATTAAAAAATCATTTTAAAAATTCTTAAAAAAATTCATTTAAAATACCTTTAAATTTTATTTAAAAATTATTTTAAAATTCCTTTAAAAATTATTTAAAATTTATTTTAAAAATTTTAAAAAAATCATTTTAAAAATTTTTAAAAAAAATCATTTTACAAATTCTTTAAAAAATCACTTTAAAAATTCTTTAAAAAATTCTTTTAAAAATTCTTTAAAAAATCACTTTAAAAATTCTATAAAAAATCATTTAAAAAAATTCTATAAAAAATTTAATTAAAATTCTTTTTAAAATTATTTTAAAATTCTTTTAAAATTCCTTTAAAACTAATTTTAAAAAATTCTGTTAAAAAATCACTTTAAAAATTCTTGAAAAATCATTTTAAAAAATTCTTTGAAAAATTCATTAAAAATTACTTTTTTGAATTATTTTAAAAATTCGTTAAAAAATCATTAAAAAAAATCTTTAATAAAAAATCACTTTAAAAATTATTTTAAAAATATTTTAAAAATTATTTTAAAAATTATTTAAAAATTATTTAAAAACTATTTTTCTTCAAAAACAATTTTAAAAATTCTTTAAAAATTATTTTTAAAATCTCTTTTTTAATAAAAAAACTAAAATTATTTTGAAAACCTTAAAAATTATTTTTTTTAAAAAGTTTAAAAATATTTCATAAAATTATGTTAAAAACTTTAAAAATTATTTTATAAACTTTAAAAATTATTTTAAAGAACTTTAAAAATTATTTTAAAAAATTTATTTTAAAAACTTTAAAAATTCTTTTTAAAAACTTTAAAAAATTATTTTAAAAACTTTAAAAATTATTTTAAAAATTCTTTTAAAAACTTTAAAAATTATTTTAATAATTATTTTATAAACTTTAAAAATCATTTTAAAAATTGTTTTTAAAATTATTTAAAAATCTTTTAAAAAATTCTCTTAAAATTCCTTTAAAAATTCTTTTAAAATTCTCTTAAAATTTTCATTTTAAAAAATCTTTAAAAAATTTCTGTTTTTAAAACTCTTTAAAAATTTTATTTTAAAAATCTCTTTTAAAATTCCATTTAAAAAACTCTTTAAAAAATTAATTTTAAAAACTCTTTAATAATCTATTTTAAAAATCCTTTTAAGAAAAAATTATTTTAAAAAATTAGTTTAACTTAGGGAACATTTCAATTAAACTTAAGGTTAAACTATATCTAAATCCTAATAAAATTATTAACATTTGATTAACTTAAAATTGAACTTCAAACTTGAACTTAAGTTTGAAATTTAAAACTAAAGTTAAAAATCAAATTTAAAATCAACTTAACGGAAAACAATTAATTTAAATTAAATTTAGAAACTTAACTAATTAAATTATGTTAAACTTAAAACTTAAATTAAGTTAAAAATTAAATGTTAAACTTAAAATAAAATTTAAATTTAAAATTAAAATTTGTAACGACCACCCTTCCCACTAGTCTCTAAGGTGACCGTTACTTAACTACTAACTCTACTTAACCGATATAATCGAAACCACGAGGAGTCCCTACCGAAAAATTTCGGCAGCACCTCCCCTGTACCGGTGACCATAAACTGAGATACATATATAGTATACATCAGCCACAGGTGGCTGGAACATATATCAAACACCTACGCAATTAAATAATTGTCAAACACCAAAATATCTACTTATTACACAAAACTCATCTCAGCATGCAATATAAAACACGAATGAACTCAAATGACATGAAGTATAAAATACAACTCAATTATTTCTTATCCACTAAACACAAAACTCAATAACATCCCAAGTCTCTCCCATAGTCCTGGCATCACACATCATCCGCGCCACTTTGTCGCCTTCCTTTGCTAAATCTTTTTCTTTCCTTTATCTATAGTAAGAGGAAATACAAGTTATAAGTGAATGCTTAGTAAGCGCTATCTAACTCACAAAATATCGATATGCATGTACATATATCTATAACATAAACTAACTGAATGCTTACTGAAAACTACTCATGCTCATCTAATAGTAAGGAAATCAAACAAGCTGAAATGCTAAACATGTAAAGCTGCTCATGCTCATCTACTAGCAAATAACAGTAAGCTAATCTAAATAACATGCTAGCATAAAAGAAAACTAAAGCTTGCTGATTTTAAAACAAAGTGAAACTTATTTCATTTGTTCTAAACTTATTCTTTTATTTCACTTGTTTGAAAAACTTATACTTTAATACTTTTATACTTATGTGAAACTTATTTTACTTGTTCAAAAGTTTATACTTATAATACTTCAAAATAGTAATCAACTTCTCTTGGGCCCAGGCGTAGTACCATCTTATGCGCGTTCCCTAATAGGTTGGGGTAGCGAGCCACCAATCCTAAAAGAGCAGACCTTGGTCTACCAGGGTCAAGACCTTGGAATTGGACACCTGGATTTATTTAACGACAACCTTGGAAGTTGGGTACTAGCCTCTTCAAAGTAAAATATCTTATTATCTTACTTACTTCTTCTTTAAATGCCTTGGTATTTTAATAAGCACCTTGTGTGCTAAAATCCCTAAAGTCTTGACTTTGGGATCTACTTAAGGCCTTGCCCTTTTTCTTTCTTTTCTTTACCTTTCTTATACTTGTTAATACCTCTAATAAAAGGATGTCTCATACAAAACTGCACTAAAATACTTATTAACATTGCACTGAAATGCTTAACAGAATTGCATGGAAATACTTAATGAAACTGTACTGAAATGCTTAACAGAATTGCATGAAAATTCTTAATAAAACAGCATACTTTACTAATCAAAATTCTACATATTTAGCTAACAAAAATCCGCATACTGTGCTAACAAGGAAACTTAAATCTGTATGCAACTTAACCAAAATTCTGCAAACAAACTTAACAAGATTCTGCATATAAACTTTAACAAAATCTTTAACATGCAACAATGGAAATCAGAAGAAAGGAAAGCAAATCACGCATGCTATTCTTAACCTCTTCCAAATCCTAATTCTGTACATAAAGCACCCATCTTTAACAAAATCTTCAACCAAGCAAAGCCTAAGGAAAAGTTACTGCTGCTATCAAAGGTTAACTCGTGATATACTAAAACATGCACTCAATGGATCTACACATGCTGAATTGTTTCCAACTAAACAAAGCATAAGAACATGTTATAAGAAGGAATTAAAACACAAAGGTAACTTATTGCATTGAGGCTATAGACGTTTGCATAAAAATCTACATGTTTTAGAAGAAAACTAACTCTTCCTTATTCATATCCAATCTAACAAATTCGGAATTAATGTTCATGGCAGCAACCATCATAAACAACCCGAAACCACAGCTCTTCCCCTGTTCAATGTCAACTGCCCTATATCAAAAGGAACAAAAATGCCTAGTTCATACAATTTATTTCCCTTCTTTGAAGTACACGGCAGCAAACACACAAGCAACTTCACAGCATGCTTCAAAAATCAAAAGAAACAAGGAAACATCAATCAAATTCGGAACCACTCTTACCGCAGGTGAGTAAGCAACTTACCGAGGTGTTCTTGGACTTACAATCGAAGAAGAAGGAGTTCTAATGCTTCTAGGGTTCGGATAACTTGAGTTTTCCGGCCTCTTCTTGCGCCTACGCGATCTCCTTGCCGAGAGGATCGTGAGGATGAAGAAATCTCTCGGAATCGAGCCTTGGCCGGCCGCCGGAGATGTGCCCTAAGTCTTCTTCGTTTCCGCCCGAGAGGAAAAATGCCGTCGCACGGGAAGAGGAGAAGGGAAAAGGTTTCGGGAGAGAAAACTTAATTTCACTCTTTATAACCTAGGTTTTTCTATAAACCAACTACTACTTATATACAATTCGCTCTTTCCTTAATTAGCACAGCCCGCTTGCACACTTGGTTAGCCGGACTCGCTTAGGGTTTGGCTTAATCCGAGGTCTCGGGTTCGAATCTCGGCTTGGACATTTTTTTGTCGAAACTTCCTTCGTTTAGTAAAAATACCAAACGACCTCCAAAAATTACATAAAAATACTCTAAAATTCTAAAAATCCCTAGAATATTTCTATAGCATTTTAAAATATTTTTAAATTACTTTTAGGACTCGAAATGAGGAAATTTAGGTTGTTACAAAATTAAACTTTAAAATTAAGTTAAAATTAAACTAAACCCAAACTTAAAGTTAAATTAAAATTAATTCTAAGTATATGTTACTTAAATGTGATTTAACAACTTGAAATTAACAACTTATTTAATTTACTTAATTCCTAATCTTATTAATAGATTAATTAATCTACTAATTTATTCAACTTCGAATTAATACTGACTACAAACTTAATTTATCCTACTTAAAATAAAAAATGAAATAAATATTATAACTAAGATTGTCATTAAATTAACTATCAATCAATACAAAATTTAAGCTATTTTAAACAAATAAGTATTAAATTAGTAACAAATTATTTTAATACACCTAAATATAAAATTAATTATCTTTTAGACTAGTTGTTTAATAAATGACCAATTATACCAAGTATATAGAGATAATTATGTAAGAAAATATTGTTAACCCTAAATCCCCTAGAATACTTAGGTACCCAAACCCCAGTGCTAACTTCAGGGGGAATGTTGACGTCAGGGGAGGTGTTCTTGAGAATTATGTTTGTAAAATCTTTTGAAAAATTATTTTTGTAAAAATATTTAAAAAATCTATAAATGCGAAAATATTTTGAATAACCTTCTTGTTTTATAGTCCTAGGAAAACCGTACCGGCTCCACTGTACAAAAATTTTGTACAAGTGTCGAACCTTTCCTTAAATAACCTATTTGTTCTTTAGAAGTTAAATTAGGAATCGCAGATGGAACTTAACATCATTGATTCCAAATTTAACTTATCTGTTCTTAATGGTTTAGATTTGAATCGCAAGCGGAACTTAACACTATTGATTCAAATCCACCTATGTTATTAATTTATTAAATATTAATTTCCAAAATTGGCTTCTAGGACTGCATGGTGAGGCACATGACCTTCTTGGATATAGGAGCAACTACCACCGCCTAGACAAAGCCTTTTAAGGAAAGATAATATTTAATTTCCTTAAATAACTCTAGGTTAACCAAAAGGAACAATTGAATCACAAATTCGACAAAGTAAAAAAAACACAAACTCGAAAACAAATTCAAAAAAATCTAGAATCATATGCCTCTTGTGTTTGGTATTTCCAAAAATAACTATACAAATAAAACTAGTATGATGCGGAAAATAATTACTAGTTATACCTTTCTTTGTAAGCAAAAATAACCTCTTGATCTTCTACCGTATTCCTTTTCTTATCCCGGACGTTGTGTGGGCAAAGATCTACCGAGATGAGAATCCACCTAAGCCACCTTCTTCTCCAAGCAAGATTCGGTCACCACAATAGCTCCATGAAAGGATGAGGTTCGGCCACCACCAAGCTCCAAGGGATGCTTCCTTTCTCTCCTTCTTCTCCAAGCTAGAATCCGGCCACCTTCAAGCTCCATGAGATGACACTACAAAAAAACAGGGCTTCAGAAACGGATTTTTAAAATGAAAATAAAATCTGTTTCAGATTTATATAAATCAGAGACAGATTTAATACAGAATTATTAATCCGTTTCATTTTAGTAAATAATATATATTTTTAAAAAAATTTAAGACAGAATTTAAAACAAATTTGAAACAAAATTACATATAATTTTTTATAAACAAAAATAAATATGAATTATAAACAGAATTTGAGATAGTATAATTTCTGTGACAAATTTTGTTTGTAAATTAATTAAAAGTTAAAACGAAAATAAAATCCGTTTCAGATTTATATAAATCAAAGACAGATTTAATACGGAATTATTAATTCATTTCATTTTAGTAAATTATATATATATTTTTAAAAAATAAGACAGAATCTAAAACAAATTTAAAATGAAATTACATATAAATTTTTATAAACAAAAATAAATATGAATTATTAAATTTGAGACGGTATAATTTGATTTATAAATTAATTAAAAGTTAAAATGAAAATAAAATCTATTTCGAATTTATATAAATCAGATACAGATTTATTACATAATAATTAATTTGTTTAACTTTAATGAAATATAATATTTGAAAAGAAATTTAAAACAAATTTTGATACGAAGCTATGTATAAATTTTATTTAAAAAATAAATATGCATTATAAACGGATTTATGACCGTTTAAACATTTAATGAAAATTTTAAATGAAAATAAAATCTATTTTATATTTATATAAATCAGAGACATGAACTTGTAAATATGTTCACTTTGACAAAATATAATATATGAAAAAACTTTAAGAAAGAATTTAAACCAAATTTAATATGAAATTACAAATAACTTTTTATAAACAAAAATAGATATGAATTAGATTTTCTAACCCTTTCTCCTCGTCCTAATTTGGCTTTGGCTTTGTCTTTGTCTTTGGCTTTATCAGAGCCGGTACGAATTCTTTTTCCCCCTCCTTTGATTTTTTTTTTCTCGTGCTTGGTGGCCATCTCATACGGCTGCAGGTCGTTCGCAGCTGCAAGGTCGACCGTAGTTGTGAGGTCGGTCGCAACCACTTGAGGTTGTCTACAGTTGCTTCTCAAGGTCGCAAGATTCGCGACCTTTTCAATTAGCCCCCTCATGCGACCGTGAGGTCATCCATCCTACAGTCCCTGAATTCTTGTTATTTTTATTGATTTTTATTAATAATTGTGCACTTTTATTGTAAATTACGGTAATAAAATAATAATAATAATAATTAAATAATAAAATTTAATTGGGGAATAATCTTAACAAAATTTTTAGAAATTTTTAAGATTTTTTTTTTCAGAACTCGTAAGGCGTAATTAGAGGGGATGTATTTGCAGGCTTGAGAAATGCATATTTGGAATATCCAATTTAGTAGGAGTTGATAAAAGAAATTACTTAGGCTTTAATTAAAATAAACCTAATTTTCTAATTTAATTAATCAATTTTGGTTATAATTCCTCACCGTGCCCTACTCCTCTCTAATAGCCGAACCCTTGCTCACCTTATCTCGTCGCCACCCCGATTATTCCTCCTCTCTCGCGTCGTTTACTCTATGCTCTTCTTCTTCTCCTCATCTTCTCCAACCGGCACCCCTTTCTCTTCTTCCGCGTCATCTTCCCTCCTATGCCATCGTCTCCTCATCGCGGAGGTCCTCACGGCGCCGATTGTCACGAGAGCACCGCCGACAGCAGTCCTTCTCTCCGCGACCCTCACCAACACCAAGCTCTCTGGGCTATCAGGCGGCCCGATCCTCTTCTACATTTTCCCCTTGCATCTCTGCCCTAGATGCAGCCGGCGTCATCGCATCAGACCACAATACCTGCAATTTGGGTGGCTAGCGTCGCCGCCATCTCTTTCACCGGCTGCCACTTCTTCCTCTTCCATCTGCCACCGTCGGAGAGCTGAGTACACAGGAGAGTAGGGTTGTTCTTCCGCGTATCAGCAGTTGCAAGGGGTTACCACGCGTTGCCCCCTTCAATTGTGTCGTGGCCATCTGGTCAGCCACAAGGAGGTATGAGATGTTGTCATCTATATTCCTATTCCCTGTTTGACAGCCGTCATAGCTTATCAACAGATTGACATCTTCTGGATTGCAGATCCATTGCTGCGGTGACCCCATTTGTGCTTGGATTTGTGCCAATGTTGTGTATCAGTGAATTCTGAGGCAGTGATGGTTGTTGGACAAATTTACCATCGTCGGAAGAGCCACAAACTGCTAATAAGGGTAATAATCTGAACCTGATCAGATTTATTGGGTTGTTTCTTTTATCATGTTGGATGTGTGTTATGTTTCTTATTGAATGCTTATATCAAACTTGATCTCCCTTAATTAGATTGCACGCACGTGACTTTAATTGTTTCATGCACCCAACTTGTTTGATAAAATGTTCCATAGTTAGGTTCTAATTCCTGCATGTCGTGTGTTCGGTGAAATGTCTCTTTCAATAGTTAGGTTCAATCTAATAGATCTTAGTTTACTTAACTCTTTCTTAGTATTGCTCTTTCAATTGTTAAGTTTTATGTCTTCATTTAAATTCAATTAGGTTAAGTTAGATTAGGTTTCTTTAATGCTCTAGGTTTTATTCCATGCTTAGTTTCGTTAATTACTTCATATTGACTTTTATTTTATGCAATTGTAGTTAGGTTAGACTTAGCTCTCAATTCTTACATTGTATTTTATTCATTAGGTTTGATTTTATACTTGCTTTGCTATTTCAAATCTTAGTCTTAGAATCCAAAATCCAAACTCCCTTGTTAATTCTTTAGCATTGACAACTATGGACTAATTAGTGGGTGATCATTGATACTGGTTATGACTTTTGTTTTTGTATTAAAAATTTTGATATTGTAAGACTTACTCGTTTCATATTTTGATTTGTTAGATTTTCTCAACAAAATTGGTTGGTTCATTAATATGCACAAGAGAAGCAATTTATCTCATGAAATTCGAAGACAGGGAGAGCAATGAAGGCATGGATGATATTAGCTCGAGGATGGAGGAACAATATATTGAAAAGGAAAAAAAATTTGTTATTACAGAAAGTAGGTAGAGGGAAGAAAATCTCAAGGAGATGATTCGGAAATGATTCAAGAAATGGAATGTACAAATCATTTATATCTAGGAAAATTTAGTCTTTATAGTTTGATTATTGGTCAAATTTGTTTGGATAATGTAAATATTTATTTACTTTAATGTTAATTGTATAATACATTTGGAATTAGAAGTAATTTCTTTTTAATAATTTTTAATTTATTTGAAATGAAGAATTATTAAATATATTGATGAAAAATATAAAAATATAATATAATAATATTTAATGATAAATTTAAAAATAAAATTATATACGGATTTATAAATAGAATTGTAAACTGATTTATAAACAAGATTAATAACAGATTTAAAACAAAATTAGAGACAGAATTTACATTTGAAATTAATTTTATTTTGTTAATTTGAAAACAGATTTATAAACAATTTTTTCATCCGTTTCTAAAATTAGAGACGAAATATTTCCGTTTCAAAATTAGCTACGGGGCTTTCACTAACGGATTTTTGATACGGAATATTCCGTCTCAAATTTTTTTTAGAGACGGAAAAATGATTTTCAGAGACAGATTTTTTCGTCTCTAAAGCCCTGTTTTCTTGTAGTGTGATGAGGTTCGGCCAATGAAGAAGAAAGAAAAGGAAGAAGAGAGAACTTCTATGGCCGGCCACACCAAGGAAAAGAGGGAGAGAAAAAGAATAGAATCGTTAGCCATGAAGGCACCCTACCCCCTCTTTTATAATCCTTGATCTTGGCAAATAAGGAAATTTAAATAAAGACTTCCTTAATTCTTATGCCACGAAAAGGAAAATTTATTTAATTAAAAACAATTTTCTCTTCTCAATTTGTAATGGCTGGTCACTATTAAAAACAAAACAAGGAAAGTTTTAATTAACACAAGAATTAAAACTTCCTAATTTGTCTCCGGAAATTTATAAAAAATTTCTCCAATAAATTTTCCCTTCATGGTGGGTTATAAAAAGGAAATTTTATAAATTAAAATCTTTCTTTTAAACATGTGAAATAATTTCCAAAAAGGAAAGTTATCTCTAAAAATTTAAATCTCTTTTCAATCTACAAATAAGGAAAGATATCAAATCTTTTCTTAAACTTTTGTAGAAACTAATAAAAGAGAATATTTAATTTGTAAAACTCTCTTTTAAATTATGATCATGGTTAAAAAGGAAAGTTTTCTCAAAATTAAAATCTCCTTTCAATTTACAAATAAGGAAAGATTTCAAATCTTTTCTTAATCTTTTGTAGAAAGCTATAAAAGGAAAGATTTAAATTTTAAACTTTCTTTTAAGACCATGATATCCATATAAAAAATAATTTTAATAAAAATCCTTTTTAATATTCTAGTGGCCGGTCACCTAAGCTTGGGACCCAAGCTTTGCCCGGCCACCAACTTGGCTCATCCACTTGGTCTTGGTCGGCCCTAGCTTGGGTTCCAAGCTAGCTTGGCCGGCCCCATTAGGATGGGTAAGAAGGTGGGTATGTGGTGGGTATAAATCTCTATATACATCAGGCTACGATAGGGACCGAGAGGAGGAATTGATTTTGGTCTCCCGATGAAATTAAGCATCCTGTGTTTGCCCCGAACACATAACTTAATTTCATCAATAATAATTCATTTCACTAAAGAATTATTATTGAACTACCACACCAATCCCAAATTACATTTTGGGCTCCTTCTTATTATGAGTGTGTTAGTCTCCCTGTGTTTAAGATGTCGAATGTCCACTAATTAAGTGAGTTACTGACAACTCATTTAATTAATATCTTAGTCCAAGAGTAGTACCACTCAACCTTATCGTCATGTCGGACTAAGTCCACTTGCAGGGTTTAACATGACAATCTTTATGAGCTCCTCTTGGGGACATTATCAACCTAGATTACTAGGACACAGTTTCCTTCTATAATCAACAAGTCACACTATAAGTAACATCATTTCTCAACTTATCAGGCTTATTGATTTATCGAACTAAATCTCACCCATTGATAAATTAAAGAAATAAATATCAAATATATGTGCTTGTTATTATATTAGGATTAAGAGCACACACTTCCATAATAACTAAGGTCTAGTTCTTTTATTAAATCAGTATAAAAAGAATTTACCTTAAATGGTCCTGCTCAATACGCTTAAAGTGTACTAATGTAATTTATTAGTCAAGATAAACTAATGCCTAATTACATTACGACTATTCCAATGGTTTGCTCCTTTCCATCTTAGTCGTGAGCTACTGTTTATAATTTATAAAGAACCGATAACACAATCTTCTGTGTGTGACACCACACACTATGTTATCTACAATATAAATTAATTGAATATATATATTTGGTATAAATGTAGACACTTGACCAATGTGATTCTTATAAATGTTTATACAAAAGCTAGGCTTTTAGTATACACTCCAACACTTCTCACACTTTATTTGAAAAATATTCTTAAAACATTTTCAAAACTTTTTAATCATTTTGAAAACTATTTTACAAATTTATTTTATATATAAAGAAAAACTCTATGCTTTTCAAAAATCATTACGACTTAACATATTTTAAAAATTAATTTGTTACTTAGTAAACATTTTAAAAACTTAAGGTCTTCTTAAAAGGTTTTGGTGCACAATCACTTTCAAATTTTTTTTAGATGTTTTGAAAACTCACCTTCAAACTTTGTTTTCTTTTAATTTGGATCAACCCCTTGATACAAAGGAAGTTTTACTTGTGGTTAACAAGAAGTCCTAAGAATGTGTCAAGTCAAGGGGGAGCCCTAATTGAAAGACTAAAAGTAATCTTAAAAAATTACTTTTGCAAATCTTTGAAACTAAGCTTGAAAAATTATTTTCATAATCTTTTACAAAATCTCTCTTTACCTTATAATTTTTTTTGTGAAAACACATTAAAAAATATATATTTAATATATATATATATATATATACTTAAACTTTCAAAAGTTATTAATTATGAGAACTCACTTTTGTTACTTAGACAATTTCTTTAAAAGTTACCTAAAAATAAAGGAGTCTTAATTCAAAAAATTATCTTTACTTAAGTTTTCCTCGAAAGATGTTTTACAAACACTTTGGAGAGTTTTTTTTTCTTTCTCGCACATTGTTGGTGCAAAACCTAATAGAAACTAACCTTAAGTTCATATTCTTTTGATGTGTGTCAAAGGGGCAGAGTGATATCTTAAGTTAGAAAAATCTTAAGTTAAAAAAGTTAAAACATTACTAAGCTCTCTCAACCTTTTTTGAATTTCTCAAATCTTGAGAATTTACCCTTAAAAGACCCAAGCCTAACTTAAGAAAATTGTCAAAAATCAAAAAGGGGGAGATTGTTGGTGTAATCGGCCTCTAGGGTTTCGATGTTTGATAATATGGCCAAGCGTTGACCCAAACAGGACTTGGTGTTTGGGAGAGAGAAGTCTAGTTAAGTCTAGATGACTAGCAAAGGTAAGTCCTAACATAAGGTTAGGCAAGGTGGAAGTTCCGGTGACTGAAGCCGGGCCCTAGTGAGTGAACCTAGGTGGTGGAAATCCTGGTGAGTGAAGTCAGGCCCCAGTGAATGAAGCTAGGTGGAGGAAGTCCTGGTGAGTAAAGTCAGGCCCTAGTGAGTGAAGCTAGGTGGAGGAAGTCCTGGTGAGTGAAGCCAGGCCCTAGTGAGTGAAGCTAGGTGGAGGAAGTCCTTGGAGTAAAGCCAGGCAATGGAAGTCCTAGTGAGTGAAGCTAGACAACCCTAGGAGGTAACCCTAGGTTATACTTGATATTTGTTAATACTGTGCTAATTTAGTATTGCAGGGAAGCTCAGCTATGTCGACGGGCTGACCAGGTAGTTGACTCGAAGTGCAGACGGGTCGAAGGGCTAATCGGACATCTGGTAGGTAAGTGGAGGTAAGTCACTAGAGGGGAGTGACTATGAGGACGCATTCCCAGGAAGGGAACATTAGGCGTCGATCCGACTTAGACCCATTTCGGATCTCTAAGTCGAGATCGTGACTAGATTCTAGTCTCGAGGAGACAGAATCTAGCTAATACTCTACTTGTTAACTTTAAACTGTGCTAACACTTTGTTTTGTAGGATAATATTATTTGCATTTTGCCTTGGACTAACTCTTTCATGCAGGAGAAGGACTTTCTGAAGAAGAGTGCTCTAGGCGCCCGGAAGGGATCCGGGCGCCCGGGAGGGATCCGAGCGCCCGGGAGGGATCTGAGCGGCCGAAATGCAAAGTTTATCCCCCAACAAGCCTCGCCACGTGGAGCATCCTAGTTGGGTCAGCTACATCATATTCAGGGCGCCCTGAAGGTTCCAGGCGCCCCGAACCTCCTATATAAGGAGGGTAAAGGCTAAAGCTCAAAACAAGAATGAAAGATCTGCTCCTCTATGCTCCTACGACACTGCGAAAGTTCTCCGACAAAAGTGCTATTTTGTTTCTATTTTTTATTGTCGGCTTTCTTTTTCGCTAATTAATTCCTATACTTAATTTGTAATTAAACCTTTCGAATTATTAGTGATTGCCCATCGAAAGCATCCTCGCGTGCGGGCCTTGGAGTAGGAGTCACCAAAGGCTCCGAACCAAGTAAATTGTTGTGTTTGCTTTGGCTTAATTATTTTCTGCTGCTTACTCTTGAACTTTTAAATATTCACCCCCCACTCTATTGAATTCACGATCCAACAATAAGGTCCTTGATGCTTGCATGGAGTTGGGCTCTATGTTTGTAACGACCCGATTTTCCCTATTTCGAGTTCCAAATGTCCATAAAAATATTTGGAAATGCTTTTAAAATATTCTAGAGATTTTTAGAAATTTTTAGAGTATTTTTACGCAATTTATGGAGATCGTTTAGTATGTTTACAAAAAGAAAGAAATTTTGACAAAAAACCGTTGAAGGCGAGGTTCGAACCTACGACCTCGGGTCGGACTGACCCAACCGAACCTGGCCCGACCAGTTGAGCTACGCTCGTTCTGTTAACTAGGTATGGAGAGAAAAATATTTAAAGTAAAGTTATATGGAAACCCTAGAGATAATAAGAGGGAAAAACTTAAGTGATTTTTCGGAAAAGGATCTTTTCCTCCCGAAATTCTTTCTCTCCTCACCTCTCTCGCGCGACAGCGGCGGCTCGGGCGGAAAACACATCGAGGCGACGGCGCTAGGGTTCCTCTCCGGTGCCGGCGAAAGGACTCTTCCGGCCAATCTCCAAGCTTCATCGTGCGTGGTCATCCCGACGGAAGGAGCTCGGAAGCACAAAGGAGAAGCTTCGGCCGAAACCCTAGAATCTCTTCCTCTCTTCGGTTGTAAGTCCAAGAACCGGCGGTAAGTACTACTCACCTGCGGTAGGAGTTGCTCCGGGCTTCGATTTGATTTCTTTGCTTCCGGTTTTCATAGTGCCGAGTAGAACTTTATGCTAGGGTTTTTCCTTCCTTGCTCTGTTTGTCAAGCCGAACGGTTATACCTAATTGCATTAGAGTTTTGAGTTTTGGAATGGACATGCTCCAATTGTAGCAGACCGAACATCCCTTGTTTGAGGTCTTGTTTCTCCTTGTGTTTGAATCTGCCGTGAGTTCTATGTGGAAAGAATTGGGGGACTTTGGTTTTCTTTTGAGGTTCTGCCGTGAGCTTCACAAAGGAATAAAAAAAAAAATTCGTTTAGGCTAATTGAGCATGAAGCATGGTTCTGATACCTTAATTTTGGTGCCGGGTAGAATTGTATGCTAGGGTTGTTGTGTTATGCATTCTATCCTTAATTTTTGCTAGGGATTTTGCCATGCACAGTTGAGTTTCTGGTTGGTTCCTTGCTGCCCTGTTTTGGATCATACCGTACAGATTGCTATGGTTATCCCATGTCGCTGCCATGAGTTCACTTAAGGATGCATTGTCTTGGCTTGCTGTTGAATGCTTTGAATTGTATGTTGTACATGAATTTCCTTGCTTTAAGGTCATGTTGTACATAGTTAAAGTTGATTAGAGATTTGTTTTTACAGCATGTTTAAGAAGTTGAGTAGCATTCTATGTCTGTTTGTTTTTACAGCATGATTAGGATCACTAAAGGTAGCATCCTTTGTCTATTTTACAGCATGCTTAAGAAACCCTAAAGTAGTATTCTTTGTCTATGTTTTATAACATGATTAGAATCCCTAAAGTAGCATTTTTGCCCTATTTTACAGCATGTTTAGAAAGTCCAGATTTGCTTTCCTTTGCTCTATTTTATAACAGGCTTAGGGAGTTCAGATTTGTTTTCCTTTGTGTTATTTTTATATAGCATGCTTGGTTAGTTGTAATCCTATACTTGTTAGATATATATCTAAAGGATTCTAATAAGCTCTAATAAAGGATTATGAGAAGTATGAGTAAAGAAAAAGACCAAGGTCTAATTGAAAAGAGATAACAAGTAAATTAAAGTAAGAGGCTAGTACCCGACATCCAAGAGCTTGTCGTTAAACAAATCCAGGTGACCATTTCCGAGGTCTTGGCCCTGGTAGACCGAGGTCTGCTCTTTTAGGATTGGTGGCTCGCAACCCCAACCTATTAGGGAACGCGCATGAGTTGGTACTAGGCCTGGGCCCAAGAAAAGAAAACCTAAGAAAAGAAAAGTTAAGTAAGAAGGAAGAAAGAAAAGAAAAGTTAAGTAAGAAGGAAGAAAGAAAGAAGAAGAAAGTAAAAGATAGAAATTAAAAGATTAATTTCTAACACAAGGATACAAGAAATGAAATAAGTTCCAAGCTTAGAATAAATAAGAATGGTTAGTTTCTTTGATTCTAAGTTTACATTGTTGGTTTCTTGTTATCCTGCTTGATACTGAGTATGATTTGTATTCTGTTCATTTTCTGTATACCATGAGCACATGCAGATAGCTTTATTATTTCAGTTTCAGCACTTACGCATTTCATTTATGCATTTCGAGTTTTGTGAGATAGATTAGTACTTACTAAGCGTTTTCGCTTATAGATCTTGTTTTCTTTCCTCCTACTGCAGATAAAGGAAAAGCTAAGATATGAAGGGAGGCGACAGGGTGGTGGTGATGATGGATGTGTGTGGTGACTGAACTATGGAGAGGTCCAGAGGGTACTAGCAAGACTTATTTATTTAGAGTTTATGTCTAGTTCATTTTCCTTATTTCTGTTATGAAATTATGAGTTTATGATTGAGTTTGATGTGCATTGTAGCTTATTATGTTTCATTCTGGGAGCTTGAGTTTAGTTCATGTTGCTAGATTAGTTTTTGATTATGATATGATTTATTACTGCGTGGTTGTGAATAAATTGTGATCCAGCCGCATGTGGCTGTGTATATATCTTGTGTATTATAGATTTGGTCACCGGTACAGGGGAGACTCTGCCGAAATTTTTCGGTAGGAATTTCTCTGAACCGTGATAAATCTAAGTGTCGCTAATAATAACATAAGTGACACTAGTAAGTAGAGTAGGAGTTAGGTAACGGTCGCCCTTAGAGAGTAGTAGTAAGAAGGGTGGTTGTTACAGTTGGTATCAGAGCACTGTTCCATTCTCCAGCATCACACACACATCAGCATCATCCTTGCCGTCTCCAAGTAAGAAAGTATTTAAATCCTTTCTTTATTCTACTTTCCTTATTATTAACTGCAGTATAGAGTACTTTTTTTGAGTACTAAAGTAAGATAGAAGATTTAGTTTCCCTTTTCTTTATTCATATTTATGTATGTTTAGAAAGGATAGAGAAATGTTTAGAAGTACCAACTCATAGGTGTTGAAAGTCAAGAATCATGTATAAGTAAGATATATCTAGAAAGTATAGTGATAATTGTAAGTTTTCTTTTCCTCTGCCTGACTTGATGTCAAGAAGAGGACGTCCTCGTACCGCTGGTACTGAGAACCAAGATCAGGAGAACGAAGAGCTTAGATCAACTGAGCCCAATCTCTCTGAAGTTATTGCCTAACTCCAGAGACAAGTAGCAGAACAACAGCAAGTGATTGCCAATCTAATGGCCAATCAGAAGCCAGCTACTCCCACTCCCCCAACCATTAATGTGGAAACCCCAGTGGTGACTGAAGTCTTATCGGTTGCCCTGGCAGTCGCCACAACACCTAAAAGACAAGAAGCATACCTTATCCAGTGGCTGAAGCTGAAACCAGAAAGATTCTCAGGCACGACTGAGCCTTGGGATGCCCAGACTTGGTTCAAGACACTTGAGAGCACAATGGAGCTTCTTGACTGGCCAGAAGTCGAGAAGGTCAAGTGCGCCTCTTTCTGCCTGTCTGGAGATGCTCGTATGTGGTGGGAGAGGATATAGACCAAGAGAGCAGCCGATCAGATGAGCTGGGCAGATTTTCAGTTAGAGTTCTATGAAGAGTTCTATCACCAACAAGCACTAAGAGGAGTTTATAGAGTTCAAGTCAGCCAAGATAGAAGACAAGACAGTGGGAAAACAGAGACCCCAGTCAAGTAAGTGTAGAAGAACAGAAAGAAGGTAAGACAGAGGGGGTTTGGGTGGTCTGTGAATATCCCGAAGTATTCCCAACAGATCTACCTGGACTACCTCCCAACAAATGAATGGATTTGAGATTGAATTGGTTCTTGGAACCGGTCCAATTTCAAAAGCTCCGTATCGCATGTCTCCAACAGAGTTGAAAGAGTTACAAGAGCAACTACAGGAGTTACTGGACAAAGGCTTCATTCGCCCTAGTCACTCACCTTACGGAGCTCCTGTGTTGTTTGTCAAGAAGAAAGATGGATCAATGCGGATGTGCATAGACTACAGAGCCTTGAATCAAGCGACAATCAAGAACAAGTACCCCCTTCCTAGGATCGATGACTTATTTGATCAATTAAGAGGAGCGACGGTGTTCTCAAAGATAGACTTGCGCTCTTGGTACCATCAGCTGAAAGTGAAAGAAAGAGATATACCCAGAACGACATTCAGAACCAGATATGGACACTACGAGTTTGTAGTTATGCTATTTTGGTGTGACTAATGCACCAGCGGTCTTCATGGATTTAATGAACAGAGTGTTCAGAGAATATCTGGACAAATTTGTCATCGTATTTATCGACGACATTCTGGTCTATTCAAGGACCCTAGAGGAGCATGACACGCACTTGAGGATGGTACTGCAGACTCTTCAGCAAAAGCAGCTTTATGCTAAGTTCGCAAAGTGCGAGTTCTGATTAAATCAGGTGGCGTTTTTAGGTCACATTATTTCTAAAGAAGGTATTCAAGTGGATCCAGCCAAAGTGGAAACGGTCAACAACTGGAGTAGACCCAAGAACGTCAGAGAGGTCAGAAGCTTCCTTGGTTTAGCAGGTACTACGGGAAGTTCGTGGAGGATTTTTCCAGGATAGCTTCTCCGCTAACAACCCTCACCAGAAAGAACAAGAGATTCGAATGGTCAGATATATGTGACCAGAGCTTCCAAGAGCTAAAGAAGAGATTGATTAGTGCTCCCATTTTGACAGTCCCACAGAGCGACAAGAGTTTCAACATCTACAGTGATGCTTCCAAGATGGGTTTAGGAGCTGTACTCATGCAAGAAGGAAAAGTCATAGCTTATGCTTCCAGACAACTCAAAGATTATGAGAAGAACTACCCTACTCACGATCTCGAGCTGGCAGCTGTGGTTTTTGCACTTAAACTCTGGCGACATTATTTGTATGGGGTCCAGTGTAGAATTTTCACAGATCATCAGAGTCTCAAGTACTTCTTCACTCAGAAGGACTTAAACATGAGACAGCGTAGGTGGCTGGAGTTGGTCAAGGATTACGACTGTGAAATTCTCTACCACCCAGGCAAAGCTAACAAAGTGGCAGATGCACTCAGCCGAAAATCTAGTGCATCCCTGATGTCCTTGTCATCACTAGCCCTGCCACTACAGAAGGAGTTGTCAGATTTTGGACTTGAAATTATCGAAGGACAGCTCTCTGCATTGACCTTAGAGTCTACATTGCTTGTGGAGATACAGAGAAAGCAAAGTGACGATCCGGACATCCAGAAGATCAAGCAGGGGATGCAGAAAGAAGACAACTCAGAGTTTAGAGTGACAGATAGCGGAATTCTTTATCAGGGGAGTCGCATTTGCGTGCCCAATGATGAGGAACTGAGGAAGAAGATCTTAGAGGAAGCTCACAGTACACCATATTCCATGCATCCTGGTTCTTCCAAGATGTACCAAGATGTGAAACAGAGGTTTTGGTGGTCAGGACTCAAAAGAGATGTAGCTAAGTATGTCAGTACCTGCTTGACATGCCAGAGAGTCAAAGCAGAACACCAGAGACCAGGAGGAGTTCTTCAGCCTCTTCCAATACCAGAATGGAAATGGGAAGATATATCCATGGACTTCATAACAGGTCTTCCAAGAACCACCAATGGATATGATGCGATATGGGTAATAGTAGACCGATTGACCAAGTCTGCTCACTTCCTAGCCATCAAGGTGTCCCACTCCATAGAGCAATTGGCCCAGCTATATGTTAAAGAGGTAGTCAGACTTCATGGGGTTCCTAAATCCATCATTTCTGATAGAGATGGGCGTTTCACCTCACACTTTTGGGAGTGCGTTCAGAATGCACTAGGCACCAAACTCAAGTTCAGCACAGCTTTCCATCCACAGACTGATGGGCAGACAGAGCAAGTGAATCAGATTTTAGAAGATATGCTCAGAGCTTGTGCGCTAGATTTCAAGGGAAGTTGGTGCAAGTATCTGTGCTTAGCTGAATTCGCCTACAACAATAGCTATCAGGCCACCATCAAGATGGCACCTTATGAGGCACTATATGGCAGGAAATGCAGATCACCCATATGCTGGCAAGAAGTAGGAGAGAGAAAAGAAATGGAAGTAGAGCTGGGTATTCAGACAGAGCTGATAGACGAGACCACTCAGGCGATCCAGAAAATCAGACAGAGAATCGAGACTGCCCAGAGCAGACAGAAGAGTTATGCTGACACACGCCGTAGGCCACTGGAATTCCAAGTAGGAGATTCAGTTTTCCTCAAGGTCGCTCCTATGAAGGGAGTGATGAGATTTAACAAGAAGGGCAAATTAAGTCCTCGCTATGTAGGACCTTACCCGATCATAGAGAGGATTGGGAAAGTAGCTTACAAGTTGGACTTACCACAAGACATGTCAGCAATACATAATGTATTTCATGTCTCCATGCTAAGGAAGTGTCTCCACGACCCGAGCCAAGTGATTCAGCCTCAGTCAGTGCAGATCCAAGAGGATCTTAGTTATGAGAGCAGACCTACACAGATAGTGGACAGAGCAGTCAAGAGATTGAGAAACAAAGAAGTACCACTAGTGAAGGTCGTCTGGCAGAACCAGAAGCACGAGGAAATCACTTGGGAGCGGGAGGACAGTATGAGACAGAAGTATCCAGAGCTATTCTAAGTTCGAGGACGAACTTTTTATAAGGTATGGGGGATTGTAACGACCCGATTTTCCCTATTTCGAGTTCCAAATGTCCATAAAAATATTTGGAAATGCTTTTAAAATATTCTAGAGATTTTTAGAGTATTTTTTACGCAATTTATGGAGGTCGTTTAGTATGTTTACAAAAAGAAAGAAATTTTGACAAAAAACCGTTGAAGGCGAGGTTCGAACCTACGACCTCGGGTCGGACAGACCCAACCGAACCTGGCCCGACCAGTTGAGCTACGCTCGTTCTGTTAACTAGGTATGGAGAGAAAAATATTTAAAGTAAAGTTATATGGAAACCCTAGAGATAATAAGAGGGAAAAACTTAAGTGATTTTTCGGAAAAGGATCTTTTCCTCCCGAAATTCTTTCTCTCCTCACCTCTCTCGCGCGACAGCGGTGGCTCGGGCGGAAAACACATCGAGGCGACGGCGCTAGGGTTCCTCTCCGGTGCCGGCGAAAGGACTCTTCCGGCCAATCTCCAAGCTTCATCGTGCGTGGTCATCCCGACGGAAGGAGCTCGGAAGCACAAAGGAGAAACTTCGGCCAAAACCCTAGAATCTCTTCCTCTCTTCGGTTGTAAGTCCAAGAACCGGCGGTAAGTACTACTCACCTGCGGTAGGAGTTGCTCCGGGCTTCGATTTGATTTCTTTGCTTCTGGTTTTCATAGTGCCGAGTAGAACTTTATGCTAGGGTTTTTCCTTCCTTGCTCTGTTTGTCAAGCCGAACGGTTATACCTAATTGCATTAGAGTTTTGAGTTTTGGAATGGACATGCTCCAATTGTAGCAGACCGAACATCCCTTGTTTGAGGTCTTGTTTCTCCTTGTGTTTGAATATGCCGTGAGTTCTATGTGGAAAGAATTGGGGGACTTTGGTTTTCTTTTGAGGTTCTGCCGTGAGCTTCACAAAGGAATAAAAAAAAAATTCGTTTAGGCTAATTGAGCATGAAGGATGGTTCTGATACCTTAATTTTGGTGCCGGGTAGAATTGTATGCTAGGGTTGTTGTGTTATGCATTCTATCCTTAATTTTTGCTAGGGATTTTGCCATGCACAGTTGAGTTTCTGGTTGGTTCCTTGTTGCCCTGTTTTGGATCATACCGTACAGATTGCTATGGTTATCCCATGTCACTGCCATGAGTTCACTTAAGGATGCATTGTCTTGGCTTGCTGTTGAATGCTTTGAATTGTATGTTGTACATGAATTTCCTTGCTTTAAGGTCATGTTGTACATAGTTAAAGTTGATTAGAGATTTGTTTTTACAGCATGTTTAAGAAGTTGAGTAGCATTCTATGTCTGTTTGTTTTTACAGCATGATTAGGATCACTAAAGGTAGCATCCTTTATCTATTTTACAACATGCTTAAGAAACCCTAAAGTAATATTCTTGGTCTATGTTTTATAACATGATTAGAATCCCTAAAGTAGCATTTTTGCCCTATTTTACAGCATGTTTAGAAAGTCCAGATTTGCTTTCCTTTGCTCTATTTTATAACAGGATTAGGGAGTTCAGATTTATTTTCCTTTGTGTTATTTTTATATAGCATGCTTGGTTAGTTGTAATCCTATACTTGTTAGATATATATCTAAAGGATTCTAATAAGCTCTAATAAAGGATTATGAGAAGTATGAGTAAAGAAAAAGACCAAGGTCTAATTGAAAAGAGATAACAAGTAAATTAAAGTAAGAGGCTAGTACCCGACATCCAAGAGCTTGTCGTTAAACAAATCCATGTGACCATTTCCGAGGTCTTGGCCCTGGTAGACCGAGGTCTGCTCTTTTAGGATTGGTGGCTCGCAACCCCAACCTATTAGGGAACGCGCATGAGTTGGTACTAGGCCTGGGCCCAAGAAAAGAAAACCTAAGAAAAGAAAAGTTAAGTAAGAAGGAAGAAAGAAAAGAAAAGTTAAGTAAGAAGGAAGAAAGAAAGAAGAAGAAAGTAAAAGATAGAAATTAAAAGATTAATTTCTAACACAAGGATACAAGAAATGAAATAAGTTCCAAGCTTAGAATAAATAAGAATGGTTAGTTTCTTTGATTCTAAGTTTACATTGTTGGTTTCTTGTTATCCTGCTTGATACTGAGTATGATTTGTATTCCGTTCATTTTCTGTATACCATGAGCACATGCAGATAGTTTTATTATTTCAGTTTCAGCACTTACGCATTTCATTTATGCATTTCGAGTTTTGTGAGATAGATTAGTACTTACTAAGCGTTTTCGCTTATAGATCTTGTTTTCTTTCCTCCTACTGCAGATAAAGGAAAAGCTAAGATATGAAGGGAGGCGACAGGGTGGTGGTGATGATGGATGTGTGTGGTGACTGAACTATGGAGAGGTCCAGAGGGTACTAGCAAGACTTATTTATTTGGAGTTTATGTCTAGTTCATTTTCCTTATTTCTGTTATGAAATTATGAGTTTATGATTGAGTTTGATGTGCATTGTAGCTTATTATGTTTCATTCTGGGAGCTTGAGTTTAGTTCATGTTGCTAGATTAGTTTTTGATTATGATATGATTTATTACTGCGTGGTTGTGAATAAATTGTGATCCAGCCGCATGTGGCTGTGTATATATCTTGTGTATTATAGATTTGGTCACCGGTACAGGGGAGACTCTGCCGAAATTTTTCGGTAGGAATTTCTCTGAACCGTGATAAATCTAAGTGTCGCTAATAATAGCATAAGTGACACTAGTAAGTAGAGTAGGAGTTAGGTAACGGTCGCCCTGAGAGAGTAGTAGTAAGAAGGGTGGTTGTTACACTGGTATCCTGCATCACACACACATCAGCATCATCCTTGCAGTCTCCAAGTAAGAAAGTATTTAAATCCTTTCTTTATTCTGCTTTCCTTATTATTAACTGCAGTATAGAGTACTTGTTTTTTTGAGTACTAAAGTAAGATAGAAGATTTAGTTTCCCTTTTCTTTATTCATATTTATGTATGTTTAGAAAGGATAGAGAAATGTTTAGAAGTACCTACTCATAGGTGTTGAAAGTCAAGAATCATGTATAAGTAAGATATATCTAGAAAGTATAGTGATAATTGTAAGTTTTCTTTTCCTCTGCCTGACTTGATGTCAAGAAGAGGACGTCCTCGTACCGCTGGTACTGAGAACCAAGATCAGGAGAACGAAGAGCTTAGATCAACTGAGCCCAATCTCTCTGAAGTTATTGCCTAACTCCAGAGACAAGTAGCAGAACAACAGCAAGTGATTGCCAATCTAATGGCCAATCAGAAGCCAGCTACTCCCACTCCCCCAACCATTAATGTGGAAACCCCAGTGGTGACTGAAGTCTTATCGGTTGCCCTGGCAGTCGCCACAACACCTAAAAGAAAAGAAGCATACCTTATCCAGTGGCTGAAGCTGAAACCAGAAAGATTCTCAGGAACGACTGAGCCTTGGGATGCCCAGACTTGGTTCAAGACACTTGAGAGCACAATGGAGCTTCTTGACTGGCCAGAAGTCGAGAAGGTCAAGTGCGCCTCTTTCTGCCTGTCTGGAGATGCTCGTATGTGGTGGGAGAGGATAAAGACCAAGAGAGCAGCCGATCAGATGAGCTGGGCAGATTTTCAGTTAGAGTTCTATGAAGAGTTCTATCACCAACAAGCACTAAGAGGAGTTTATAGAGTTCAAGTCAGCCAAGATAGAAGACAAGACAGTGGGAAAACAGAGACCCCAGTCAAGTAAGTGTAGAAGAACAGAAAGAAGGTAAGACAGAGGGGGTTTGGGTGGTCTGTGAATATCCCGAAGTATTCCCAACAGATCTACCTGGACTACCTCCCAACAAATGAATGGATTTGAGATTGAATTGGTTCTTGGAACCGGTCCAATTTCAAAAGCTCCGTATCGCATGTCTCCAGCAGAGTTGAAAGAATTACAAGAGCAACTACAGGAGTTACTGGACAAAGGCTTCATTCGCCCTAGTCACTCACCTTACGGAGCTCCTGTGTTGTTTGTCAAGAAGAAAGATGGATCAATGCGGATGTGCATAGACTACAGAGCCTTGAATCAAGCGACAATCAAGAACAAGTACCCCCTTCCTAGGATCGATGACTTATTTGATCAATTAAGAGGAGCGACGGTGTTCTCAAAGATAGACTTGCGCTCTTGGTACCATCAGCTGAAAGTGAAAGAAAGAGATATACCCAGAACGACATTCAGAACCAGATATGGACACTACGAGTTTGTAGTTATGCTATTTTGGTGTGACTAATGCACCAGCGGTCTTCATGGATTTAATGAACAGAGTGTTCAGAGAATATCTGGATAAATTTGTCATCGTATTTATCGACGACATTCTGGTCTATTCAAGGACCCCAGAGGAGCATGACACGCACTTGAGGATGGTACTGCAGACTCTTCAGCAAAAGCAGCTTTATGCTAAGTTCGCAAAGTGCGAGTTCTGATTAAATCAGGTGGCGTTTTTAGGTCACATTATTTCTAAAGAAGGTATTCAAGTGGATCCAGCCAAAGTGGAAACGGTCAACAACTGGAGTAGACCCAAGAACGTCAGAGAGGTCAGAAGCTTCCTTGGTTTAGCAGGGTACTACAGGAAGTTCGTGGAGGACTTTTCCAGGATAGCTTCTCCACTAACAGCCCTCACCAGAAAGAACAAGAGATTCGAATGGTCAGATAAATGTGAGCAGAGTTTTCAAGAGCTAAAGAAGAGATTGATTAGCGCTCCCATTCTGACTGTTCCACAGAGCGACAAGAGTTTCGACATCTACAGTGATGCTTCCAAGATGGGTTTAGGAGCTGTACTCATGCAAGAAGGAAAAGTCATAGCTTATGCTTCCAGACAACTCAAAGATTATGAGAAGAACTACCCTACTCACGATCTCGAGCTGGCAGCTGTGGTTTTTGCACTTAAACTCTGGCGACATTATTTGTATGGGGTCCAGTGTAGAATTTTCACAGATCATCAGAGTCTCAAGTACTTCTTCACTCAGAAGGACTTAAACATGAGACAGCGTAGGTGGCTGGAGTTGGTCAAGGATTACGACTGTGAAATTCTCTACCACCCAGGCAAAGCTAACAAAGTGGCAGATGCACTCAGCCGAAAATCTAGTGCATCCCTGATGTCCTTGTCATCACTAGCCCTGCCACTACAGAAGGAGTTGTCAGATTTTGGACTTGAAATTATCGAAGGACAGCTCTCTGCATTGATCTTAGAGTCTACATTGCTTGTGGAGATACAGAGAAAGCAAAGTGACGATCCGGACATCCAGAAGATCAAGCAGGGGATGCAGAAAGAAGACAACTCAGAGTTTAGAGTGACAGATAGCGGAATTCTTTATCAGGGGAGTCGCATTTGCGTGCCCAATGATGAGGAACTGAGGAAGAAGATCTTAGACGAAGCTCACAGTACACCATATTCCATGCATCCTGGTTCTTCCAAGATGTACCAAGATGTGAAACAGAGGTTTTGGTGGTCAGGACTCAAAAGAGATGTAGCTAAGTATGTCAGTACCTGCTTGACATGCCAGAGAGTCAAAGCAGAACACCAGAGACCAGGAGGAGTTATTCAGCCTCTTCCAATACCAGAATGGAAATGGGAAGATATATCCATGGACTTCATAACAGGTCTTCCAAGAACCACCAATGGATATGATGCGATATGGGTAATAGTAGACCGATTGACCAAGTCTGCTCACTTCCTAGCCATCAAGGTGTCCCACTCCATAGAGCAGTTGACCCAGCTATATGTTAAAGAGGTAGTCAGACTTCATGGGGTTCCTAAATCTATCATTTTTGATAGAGATGGGCGTTTCACCTCACACTTTTGGGAGTGCGTTCAGAATGCACTAGGCACCAAACTCAAGTTCAGCACAGCTTTCCATCCACAGACTGATGGGCAGACAGAGCGAGTGAATCAGATTTTAGAAGATATGCTCAGAGCTTGTGCGCTAGATTTCAAGGGAAGTTGGTGCAAGTATCTGTGCTTAGCTGAATTCGCCTACAACAATAGCTATCAGGCCACCATCAAGATGGCACCTTATGAGGCACTATATGGCAGGAAATGCAGATCACCCATATGCTGGCAAGAAGCAGGAGAGAGAAAAGAAATGGAAGTAGAGCTGGGTATTCAGACAGAGCTGATAGACGAGACCACTCAGGCGATCCAGAAAATCAGACAGAGAATCGAGACTGCCCAGAGCAGACAGAAGAGTTATGCTGACACACGCCGTAGGCCATTGGAATTCCAAGTAGGAGATTCAGTTTTCCTCAAGGTCGCTCCTATGAAGGGAGTGATGAGATTTGGCAAGAAGGGCAAATTAAGTCCTCGCTATGTAGGACCTTACCTGATCATAGAGAGGATTGGGAAAGTAGCTTACAGGCTGGACTTACCACAAGACATGTCAGCAATACACAATGTATTTCATGTCTCCATGCTAAGGAAGTGTCTCCACGACCCGAGCCAAGTGATTCAGCCTCAGTCAATGCAGATCCAAGAGGATCTTAATTATGAGAGCAGACCTACACAGATAGTGGACAGAGCAGTCAAGAGATTGAGGAACAAAGAAGTACCACTAGTGAAGGTCGTCTGGCAGAACCAGAAGCACGAGGAAATCACTTGGGAGCGGGAGGACAGTATGAGACAGAAGTATCCAGAGCTATTCTAAGTTCGAGGACGAACTTTTTATAAGGTATGGGGGATTGTAACGACCCGATTTTCCCTATTTCGAGTTCCAAATGTCCATAAAAATATTTGGAAATGCTTTTAAAATATTCTAGAGATTTTTAGAGTATTTTTTACGCAATTTATGGAGGTCGTTTAGTATGTTTACAAAAAGAAAGAAATTTTGACAAAAAACCGTTGAAGGCGAGGTTCGAACCTACGACCTCGGGTCGGACAGACCCAACCGAACCTGGCCCGACCAGTTGAGCTACGCTCGTTCTGTTAACTAGGTATGGAGAGAAAAATATTTAAAGTAAAGTTATATGGAAACCCTAGAGATAATAAGAGGGAAAAACTTAAGTGATTTTTCGGAAAAGGATCTTTTCCTCCCGAAATTCTTTCTCTCCTCACCTCTCTCGCGCGACAGCGGCGGCTCGGGCGGAAAACACATCGAGGCGACGGCGCTAGGGTTCCTCTCCGGTGCCGGCGAAAGGACTCTTCCGGCCAATCTCCAAGCTTCATCGTGCGTGGTCATCCCGACGGAAGGAGCTCGGAAGCACAAAGGAGAAGCTTCGGCCGAAACCCTAGAATCTCTTCCTCTCTTCGGTTGTAAGTCCAAGAACCGGCGGTAAGTACTACTCACCTGCGGTAGGAGTTGCTCCGGGCTTCGATTTGATTTCTTTGCTTCTGGTTTTCATAGTGCCGAGTAGAACTTTATGCTAGGGTTTTTCCTTCCTTGCTCTGTTTGTCAAGCCGAACGGTTATACCTAATTGCATTAGAGTTTTGAGTTTTGGAATGGACATGCTCCAATTGTAGCAGACCGAACATCCCTTGTTTGAGGTCTTGTTTCTCCTTATGTTTGAATCTGCCGTGAGTTCTATGTGGAAAGAATTGGGGGACTTTGGTTTTCTTTTGAGGTTCTGCCGTGAGCTTCACAAAGGAATAAAAAAAAAATTCGTTTAGGCTAATTGAGCATGAAGCATGGTTCTGATACCTTAATTTTGGTGCCGGGTAGAATTGTATGCTAGGGTTGTTGTGTTATGCATTCTATCCTTAATTTTTGCTAGGGATTTTGCCATGCACAGTTGAGTTTCTGGTTGGTTCCTTGCTGCCCTGTTTTGGATCATACCGTACAGATTGCTATGGTTATCCCATGTCGCTGCCATGAGTTCACTTAAGGATGCATTGTCTTGGCTTGCTGTTGAATGCTTTGAATTGTATGTTGTACATGAATTTCCTTGCTTTAAGGTCATGTTGTACATAGTTAAAGTTGATTAGAGATTTGTTTTTACAGCATGTTTAAGAAGTTGAGTAGCATTCTATGTCTGTTTGTTTTTACAGCATGATTAGGATCACTAAAGGTAGCATCCTTTGTCTATTTTACAGCATGCTTAAGAAACCCTAAAGTAGTATTCTTTGTCTATGTTTTATAACATGATTAGAATCCCTAAAGTAGCATTTTTGCCCTATTTTACAGCATGTTTAGAAAGTCCAGATTTGCTTTCCTTTGCTCTATTTTATAACAGGCTTAGGGAGTTCAGATTTGTTTTCCTTTGTGTTATTTTTATATAGCATGCTTGGTTAGTTGTAATCCTATACTTGTTAGATATATATCTAAAGGATTCTAATAAGCTCTAATAAAGGATTATGAGAAGTATGAGTAAAGAAAAAGACCAAGGTCTAATTAAAAGAGATAACAAGTAAATTAAAGTAAGAGGCTAGTACCCGACATCCAAGAGCTTGTCGTTAAACAAATCCAGGTGACCATTTCCGAGGTCTTGGCCCTGGTAGACCGAGGTCTGCTCTTTTAGGATTGGTGGCTCGCAACCCCAACCTATTAGGGAACGCGCATGAGTTGGTACTAGGCCTGGGCCCAAGAAAAGAAAACCTAAGAAAAGAAAAGTTAAGTAAGAAGGAAGAAAGAAAAGAAAAGTTAAGTAAGAAGGAAGAAAGAAAGAAGAAGAAAGTAAAAGATAGAAATTAAAAGATTAATTTCTAACACAAGGATACAAGAAATGAAATAAGTTCCAAGCTTAGAATAAATAAGAATGGTTAGTTTCTTTGATTCTAAGTTTACATTGTTGGTTTCTTGTTATCCTGCTTGATACTGAGTATGATTTGTATTTCGTTCATTTTCTGTATGCCATGAGCACATGCAGATAGTTTTATTATTTCAGTTTCAGCACTTACGCATTTCATTTATGCATTTCGAGTTTTGTGAGATAGATTAGTACTTACTAAGCGTTTTCGCTTATAGATCTTGTTTTCTTTCCTCCTACTGCAGATAAAGGAAAAGCTAAGATATGAAGGGAGGCGACAGGGTGGTGGTGATGATGGATGTGTGTGGTGACTGAACTATGGAGAGGTCCAGAGGGGACTAGCAAGACTTATTTATTTAGAGTTTATGTCTAGTTCATTTTCCTTATTTCTGTTATGAAATTATGAGTTTATGATTGAGTTTGATGTGCATTGTAGCTTATTATGTTTCATTCTGGGAGCTTGAGTTTAGTTCATGTTGCTAGATTAGTTTTTGATTATGATATGATTTATTACTGCGTGGTTGTGAATAAATTGTGATCCAGCCGCATGTGGCTGTGTATATATCTTGTGTATTATAGATTTGGTCACCGGTACAGGGGAGACTCTGCCGAAATTTTTCGATAGGAATTTCTCTGAACCGTGATAAATCTAAGTGTCGCTAATAATAGCATAAGTGACACTAGTAAGTAGAGTAGGAGTTAGGTAACGGTCGCCCTTAGAGAGTAGTAGTAAGAAGGGTGGTTGTTACAATGTTGGTACAGGGAGCAACAAATGATCGAACCTGAGTTTTGATTATATCAAAGGGTCGAAAGTTAAGTTGTCTTGTAATCTAACAAGGTTGATTGAGCTTGTAGGAAAAGTGTTAAGGGTTTTTAGGCAAAAGTCCTAGTACATTCTAGGCAGGTGGAAAACCTTAGGGGGTAGTAACCCTAGGTCCTATGGGGTGGTAACCCTAGGTGATGAAAAGTCCTAGTTGTGGTTAGGTAGGTGGAAAACCCTAGGGGGTGGTAATTCTAGGTGGAAGGTCTTGGTGGGTCGAGCGCTTTGGGCAAAATCCTAGAGTCGGGGACTCTAGGTTGAAATCCAGGTGGTCACAGACCGGGTCGAAGTCTAGACGTGTTGTGAAGCGGATGTCCAACATGAAGATTGAAAGCCTCGGGCACTGAGCAAAAGTCCAGTTGATCTGGAGGACCGGTTTAGCAATAGGTAAATTCTCCTAAAAGGAGTAGGTGAGGATGTGTTCCCCGAAGAGGAAACAGTAGGCATCAGTTCGACCTAGAGTTTTGACAAAACTCAAAGTTAGAACCAGACAGTCAAAAGCTATCAAATTTCATATTATATATATTATTTTTTTCCTGGACTAACTTTATTTTATAGAAAATAAGGGGCTGGAAAAAGCTGGTCTAGGCGCCTGGAAGGGGTCCGGGTGCCCAGAGTCGGTCTGGACACCCGGAACTCAAAAGTTATCTACAAGTTGATGTGGGGTGCGTTGATTGGTCATACCACTTCTTCCAGGCGCCCGAGGGGTTTTAGACGCCCAGAACATCCTATAAAAGTAGGCTTCGACTAGGAGCTTAACAACAAGATCACGAACAACTTTCGCTTCTTCGAGCTACTCAGAAAATGCTTCTACGACGCCCAAAAGCTCTGATGATGATTCTACTGAAAATCTTCTTATACAAAGTTATCAGTATTCTTTAATTTTCAAATTACTTGTAAAATTATATTTGTACTCTTTCCGACTGATTAGTGATTGTCCATCGAGAGCACTCTCAAGTGCAGGCCTTGGAGTAGGAGTCACCATGTAACGACCCAAATTTCCTCATTCCAAGTCCTAATAGCATTTAAAAATATTTAGAAATGCTTTAGAAATATTCTAGAGATTTTTAGAAATTTTTAGAGTATTTTTATGTAATTTTTGTAGTTCGTTTGGTATTTTTACTAAACAAAAGAAGTTTCGACAAAAATAATGTCCAAGCCGAGATTTGAACCGGAGACCTCCGGCCGAGCCAACTCTTAAGCAAATCCGGTTGACCAAGTGCCCAAGCAAGCATTACTGATTAAAAGGAGAACAAAATTTATTTAAGCAGTAGTTAGGAAATAGAAAATAAATGGGAATAAAAGGATCGGATGAGGAATCGAACCCGCGACCTCTGACCCGGTCAGAGGTTTCAGCAAAACGTGGCTAGCCAAGTGTTCAAGCGGGCATTGCTGATTAAAGGAGGAGTGAAAATTATTTAAGTGATAGTTAATAAACAGAAAATAAATTAGAATAAAAGGGTTGCGGCCAAGATTCGAACCCGCGACCTCCGACCCGAACCGAACCTTAAGCGAATCCGGCTGACCAAGTGCCCAAGCGGGCGGTTCTGTTTAGAAAAGGTAGCAAAATTTATTTAAGAAGTTAACAAAATATTGGAGATTATAAAAGGGATAAGTTAGGAGAGGGTTTTATTTCTCGTGACCTAGAAACCTTCTGTAAAAAATCACCCTTCTTACTACTACTACTACTCTTTAAGAGTGATCATTACTTATCTACTACTTTACTTAACCGGTTTATTAAAAATCACATGGAAAACCCTACCGAAAAATTTCGGCAGAGTTTCCCCTGTACCGGTGACCATTTTCCATAATACAAGCATAATATACTTAGCCACAAGCGGCTGGAAATATATTACAATCAACCACGCAGTTTAATAAGAAATGAAAACTAACCACAACCACGCAGTTTAATCATTCAAATCATGCAGATAATGAAAAACCGAAAACGTAACCTCTTACTACATAATTTTCTTATCAACTTAATAAAAAATTAAACTAAACAATTTGTTAAACTAAATGAGTTCTTTAGCTAAGTCCCAAGGACCTCCATAGTCCACACATCACACACTCCTCTTGCATCTCCTTGGCGTCTTCCTTCACTGTATCTTTTCTTTCCCTTTATCTGCAGTAGGAGGAAATGCAGTCTATAAGCATAAAGCTTAGTGAGCGCTATCTACTCACAAAAACTCGATATGCATGTATATAAATAAGAACATGCTAAATCTGAATGCTAACATATAAAACTACTCATGCTCATATATAGCAAAGGAAATCATGCTAACTGAAATACTAAACATGTATAGTTTGTCATGCTCATAAACTAATAAAAGAAGCATACTAAACATGTAAAACTACTAAACATGTAAAGATACTAAACATGTAAAACTACTGAACATGTAAAACTACTAAACATGTAAAACTACTAAACATGAAAAGCTAAACATGCTCATAAGAATAAAACTATAACAGCATGCTGAAAGCAAATAAAACTAAACATGCTGAATAATCTAATAGCAAGAAACAAATAAAACTACTACTGCATGCTTCAAATAACAAGAAACTAAGCTTTCTAATTCTAAACATATTTGAAGCTTGTTTCATTTGTTTCAAAACTTATACTTTAATACTTCAAAATAATAATAAACTTCTTTTGGGCCCGACATTGTACCACTTTGCGCGCATTCTTAATAAGAATCGAGGTAGCTAATCCCGAAACTACTAAGATACTTCTAGGCCTTGTGCCTAGGGGCAACTTGGAGCCCATCCCTTGGACCTTGTGTCCGGTACATGCCCTTTAAAAAGTAAAATACTTTCTTTATAACTTCTTTATACTTGCCCTTACTTGGCATTTAAGCAAACACCTTGTGTGCGCTTTTGATATTAAACACCTTGTGTGCGCTTTTGATATTAAACTTCTGAAATTGAGATCAAGTTAAAGTCTTGGTCTTTCTTAGCTTACAACTTCTCATATTAGTCCAATAGCAAAAGACTAAAGACAGGAATCATTACTACTCATGTTAAACTGATACTTTAAAATGGCAGGGCTGCTCATGCTACTAAATCAACAATAAGTACTAAATCTGAAATGCTACAATGTGCTGTTCGTACTTGTAAAATGCTCAAGAAATAGATATTGAATTGCTAAAAAAAGAATTAACTATGCATACTTTAAGCTTAAGCTGTTCATGTTCGTTGAGCATAGGGATCCAAGACTAAAAATGCTAAACATACTAAGAATCAAAATATGATTACCCTTTTAGCAGATCTAAACTCCAAGAACAGGCTGAGAAAACTAAGTAGCATGCTAAATTGAAAGGGTTGTTCATGTGTAAGAAATAGTAAAGGAACTAAATCTGCAATGTACAATATATAGCCTAAACATGTTTGGCAGTAGCAAGGAAAAGTCACAACCTGCAATGCTAAACTAATGCAACCCTTTTCATGCTTATTGGAAATAGCAATGAACAAAACTAAAATATGCATTTGCTTAAAAATAAAACAAAACGATTTGTTTGTTAAAGCAAGGAAGTCCAAAACTAGAAACATGAACTCAAAGGAACATCTAACTAAATGTTATTGATACAAACATAATAAGAATCTATTCATGCTTGTTAAACTAGCAAACTTCTAAAACTATCTACTCAAAATAAAGGTTTGTTTAGTGCCTATTGATATGCCAGGAAACTAAATCCACAAGGCTAATTATAAGGTTGTTCATGCTTACTAAATTCTAGGTTGTTCATCTTCTTTGAATAAGGAAGGTTCTACACATGCATGCCGTTAATAAGAAACTATTCAACACATATTTGCAATTGAACCTCCTTAATTAAACTTAATGGAATTCAGTTTTCATAGAGCAACCAAAATCTCTATAGCAAGCTACTACAGTAAAGAAGAAGAATCAAATTCTCGAAACTACTCTTAAGCCTCTACAAGTTTTAACAGGATACCTAGGTTTCCTGTTGTAATGTTACAAACAAAACTCATATAACTTATTCAAAACTATATCTTCATGGAATCAAAAATAAAACTTTAAGCATGTTTAACCGAACTGTAAAGGAGATCTCACGGCAGAGACATAACCAAAATCTTTCAAAAACCAATCGAAGGGAACTACTCCTACTGCAGGTGAGAAGCAACTCACTTTCGTTTCTTGGACTTACAACCGAAGAAGAGAACTCTAAAGCTTCTAGGGTTCGGAGAAGGTGAAGATCTCGGCGATTCCTTCCTTTCCGAGTGTTCTCCTTGACGAGGAGAGCTCGGATCCGCAAGAGCTCGTAGAAATCCCCTTCGGCCGACCGTCGGAGACGAAGCTAGGGCTTCGTTTTCCTTCGCTCGACAGAATCGGCGCACGCACGGGATAGAAGAAGGGAGAAGAGATGGAATTTTAGGGCTCGGGAAAATACTTAACCCTTTATAACCTAGGTTTTATCTCTGCCCTTTACAATAACTTAAATACATCTCGCTACATTCTTGGGTAACAAATCACGCACAGCCCAGTTGGTCAGCTAGCCTTTTAACCAAATCAAAGGTTTGGGCTTCGATTCCTCCGCCGCGCACTTTTATTCCAATTTATTTTAAACGTTCCAACTATAGCTTAAATCTATTTCTCTCCATACTTGGTTAACAAAACCCGCGTAGCTCAGCTGGTCGGGCCGGTTTTGCTTGGGTCAGTCCGACCCGAGATCGTGGGTTCGAATCTCACCTTCAACATTTTTTAAAAAACTTCTTTCTTTTTGTAACCCTACTAAACGACCTCCAAAAATTACGTAAAAATACTCTAAAAATTCCTAAAAATCTCTAGAATATTTTACAAGTATTTCCAAATATTTTTATGGACTTTTAGAACTTGAAATAGGGAAAATTGGGTCGTTACAATTCCAATACCTTATAAAAAGTTCATCCTCGAACTTAGAATAGCTCTGGATACGTCTGTCTCATACTATCCTCCCGCTCCCAAGTGACTTCCTCGTGCTTCTGATTCTGCCAGATAACTTTCACTAGTGGCACTTATTTATTTCTTAGTCTCTTGACCGCTTTGTCCACTATCTGTGTAGGTCTGCTCTCGTAGCTAAGATCCTCTTGGATCTGCACTGTCTGAGGCTGAATCACTTGGCTAGGATCGTGAATGCACTTCTTTAGCATAGAGACATGAAATACATTGTGTATGGCTGACATGTCTTGTGGTAAGTCCAGCTGGTAAGCTACCTTCCCAATCCTGTCTGTAATCAGGTAAGGTCCTACATAGCGAGGACTTAATTTGCCCTTCTTGCCAAATCTCATCACTCCCTTCATAGGAGCGACCTTGAGAAAGACTGAATCCCCTACTTGGAATTCAAGTGGCCTACGGCGTGTGTCAGCATAACTCTTCTGTCTACTCTGGGCAGTCTCAATTCTCTGTCTGATCTTCTGGATAGCCTGAGTAGTCTCATCTATCAGTTCTGTCTGAATGCCCAGCTCCACTTCCATTTCTCTTCTTTCACCTGCTTCTTGCCAACAAATGGGTGATCTGCACTTCCTACCATACAACGCTTCATATGGTGCCATTTTGATGGTGGCCTGATAGCTATTGTTGTAGGCAAATTCAGCTAAGCACAGGTACTTGCACCAACTTCCCTTGAAATCTAGTGCACTAGCTCTGAGCATATCTTCTAGAATCTGATTTACTCGCTCTGTCTGTCCATCAGTCTGTGGATGGAAAGCCGTGCTGAACTTGAGTTTGGTGCCTAGTGCATTCTGAACACACTCCCAAAAGTGAGAGGTGAAGCGCCCATCTCTATCAGAAACAATAGATTTAGGAACTCCGTGAAGTCTGATCACCTCTTTAACATACAGCTGTGCCAACTGCTCTATAGAGTGAGACACCCTGATGGCTAGAAAATGAGCAGACTTGGTCAATCTGTCCACTATCACCCATATCGCATCATATCCATTTGTGGTTCTTGGGAGACCTACTATAAAGTCCATGGATATGTCTTCCCACTTCCACTCTGGTATTGGAAGAGGTTGTAGAACTCCTCCTGGTCTCTGGTGTTCTGCTTTGACCCTCTGACATGTCATGCAGGTACTGACATATTTAGCTACATCTCTTTTGAGTCCAGACCACCAGAACTTCTGTTTCACGTCTTGGTACATCTTGGTAGAACCAGGATGCATGGAATAAGGTGTACTATGAGATTCTTCCAAAATTTTCTTTCTCAGCTCTTCATCATTGGGAACACAAAGGCGACTCCCCTGATAAAGAATTCCACTGTCTGATACTCGAAACTCAGAATTTCCTTCTTCCTGTATCCCTTGCTTGATCTTTTGGATATCAGGATCTTCACTTTGCTTTCTCTGTACATCCTCGAGTAGGGTTGACTCTAAGGTCAATGCAGAGAATTGCCCATAAATAATTTCAAGTCCGAAATCTGACGACTCCTTCTGTAGTGGCAGGGCTAATGATGATAGGGACATCAGGGATGCACTGGATTTTCTGCTTAGTGCATCTGCCACTTTATTAGCTTTACCTGGGTGGTAGAGGATTTCACAGTCATAATCTTTGACCAACTCTAGCCACCTGCACTGTCTCATGTTTAAGTCCTTTTGAGTGAAGAAGTACTTAAGACTCTGGTGGTCTGTGAAGATTCTGCACTGGACTCCATACAGGTAATGTCGCCAGAATTTCAGTGCAAAGACCACAGCTGCCAGCTCAAGATCATGAGTGGGATAGTTCTTCTCGTAGTCTTTGAGTTGTCTGGAAGCATAAGCTATAACTTTTCCTTCCTGCATGAGTACAGCTCCTAAGCCCATCTTGGAAGCATCACTGTAGATGTCAAAACTCTTGTCACTCTCTGGAACAGTGAGAATGGGAGCACTGGTCAGTCTCTTCTTGAGTTCTTGAAAACTCTGCTCACATTTGTCTGACCATTCAAACTTCTTGTTCTTCCTGGTGAGGGCTGTAAGTGGAGAGGCTATTCGGGAAAAGTCTTCCACGAATTTCCTGTAATACCCAGCTAAACCAAGGAAGCTTCTGATCTCCCTGGCATTCTTGGGTCTCTTCCAATTGCTGACCGCTTCTACTTTGGCTGGATCCACTTGAATGCCTTCTTTAGAAACGATGTGACCTAGAAACGCCACCTGCTCCAACCAGAACTCGCACTTTGAGAATTTAGCATAGAGTTGCTTTTGCTGAAGGGTCTGCAGGACTATTCTCAAGTGCGTGTCATGCTCCTCTGAAGTTCTGGAATAGACTAGAATGTCGTCGATGAACACAATGACAAACTTGTCAAGGTATTCTCTGAACACTCTATTCATCAAGTCCATGAAGACTGCAGGTGCATTAGTCACACCAAAAGGCATGACTACAAATTCGTAGTGTCCGTATCTGGTCCTGAAAGCTGTTCTGGGTATATCACTCTCCTTCACTTTCAACTGATGGTACCCAGAGCGCAGATCTATCTTGGAGAACACTGTTGCACCTTTCAATTGATCAAATAAATCATCGATCCTGGGCAGTGGATACTTGTTCTTGATGGTCACTTGATTCAAAGCTCTATAATCTATGCACATCCGCATAGATCCATCCTTCTTCTTGACAAACAACACAGGAGCTCCCCATGGTGAGTGACTAGGGCGAATGAAGCCCTTGTCAAGTAGCTCCTGAAGTTGCTCTTGTAACTCTTTTAGCTCTGCTGGAGACATGCGATATGGAGCTTTTGAAATTGGACCGGTACCAGGAACCAGTTCAATCTCAAACTCCACTTCTCTGTTGGGAGGTAGTCCAGGTAGCTCTTCTGGGAATACCTCTGGATACTCACAGACTACCCGAACTTCCTCCTGCTTAGGTCTTTCTTCTTCTTCTGTACTCACAATGAATGCAAGAAAACCAGCACACCCTTTAGCTAGCATCTGGTGAGCTGTGAGGGAAGAGAGAAATTTCTGAGTCTTCCTCTTTGGCACTCCTGTAAATTCAAAGGATGGTTCACCTTCTGGACTAAAGATCACTTTTCTTCTGCGGCAGTCCACTGAAGCACTGTACTTGCTGAGGAAATCCATACCCAAAACGATATCGAAATCCTGCATAGCGAGGACTACCAGATTAACACATAGCTCTCGGTCTGAAATTCTGACTAGTACAGACCGAAGCCACTGACTAGATTCCATGACTTCCCCAGAAGGTAGGGTTGTCAGGAACTTGGAATTCATGCTTTCTGTAGGTACCTGTAATTCTTTGGCAAAAGGTATGGATACAAAAGAATGGGTCGCCCCAGTATCAAATAGTGCAGTAGCTATATGCTGAAAAATAACTACTTGACCTGTTACGACCGTGGAGGCACTAGCAGATTCCTCTTTAGTGAGGGAGAATACTCTGGCATTGGCTGGAACTGGTGGAGCTTCCAACCTTCCTTGACTGAGCTGAGGTCCTTCCAGAGTTGCAGGCATGTAATGTAACTGAGGCTTGCCTCCATATTGTATTGGCTGTGGCTGAGGTGCTTTGAGCTTGTTAGGACACTCCCTAGCCATATGTCCTTCCTGCCCAAACGAATAACATCTAGTCTTACCCAAAAGACAGAATCCTGGATGTATTTTCCCACATTTAGAACAGGGAGGGAACTTAGTCTGCTTGTTTGCTGGTCCCCCCTTCTGGTTACCTCCTGAGTTCCACTGCTTTCTCTTGTTACCTTTACCCTTCCAGTGCTGCTTATTTGCTTGAGGTTTCTGATTGCCAGCTGTCTTGTCTTCGATCTTGACTGGCTTATGCTGCGCTCGTTGTGCCCTGATGCTGTCCAGATAGTGCTCAGCGACTAATGCTCTGCTGACTAACTCTTCGCCAGTCTGAGGCTGATGAGCTCCACTACTCACATTAAGTGCTATCACTGGCTTCAGCATCCTGAGCATCAGTCTGACTCGTTCCTTCTCCGTGCTTACTAGCTCTGGGCAGATACGAGCTAGCCTATTGAATCTTTTAACTGCTTCCTCCACTGTCAGATCACCCTGTCTGAACTCCATAAACTCCTCGTAGTGCTTATTGGTGATCCTTTGGCGGAAGAACTCGTCGTAGAACTCTGTCTCAAAATCAATCCATCTCATCTGATTGACTGCCCTCTTGCTTTTGACTCTCTCCCACCACATACGTGCGTCTCCAGTCAGGCAAAAGGAGGCACACTTGACCTTCTCGACTTCTGGCCAGTCAAGAAGCTCCATGGTGCTCTCTAGTGTTTTGAACCAAGCCTGGGCATCCCAGGGCTCAGTCGTGCCTGAGAAGCTCTCTGGTTTCAGTTTCATCCACTGTATGAGGTAGGCTTCTTTTCTCGGGTCGTGACAACTCCTGGCTGGTGGAACCTCGCCGAGTCTCCAAAGTTATTGGAGGTGTGGGAGGGCGGTTCGATTCGCCATCAGATTGACGATCACTTGCTGTTGCTCTGCTACTTGTCTCTGGAGTTGAGCAACAACTTCAGAGAGATTTGGTTCAGTTGCTCCTGACCCTTCGTTCTCTTAAGCCTGGTCCTCAGTACGAGCGGTACGGGGACATCCTCTGCTTGACATCAAATTATGCAAAGAAAGAAAAACTTGATATATTCTTTATCCTTTCTAACCAAACTTAGGTATATGAATAAAAGAGAAACAAACTTCTATCTTACAGAAGCACATATAAGCAATTTCTTCATACTGCAAATAATAAAGAAGCATAAAAGGAAAAACTTAAATACTTTCTTACTTGAAGACGGCAAGGATGATGCTGATGTGTGTGTGATGCTGGAGAATGGGAACTGCTCTGATACCGACTGTAAAAAACCACCCTTCTTACTACTACTACTACTCTCTAAGAGTGACCATTACTTATCTACTACTCTACTTAACCGGTTTATTAAAAATCACATGGAAAACCCTACCGAAAAATTTCGGCAGAGTCTCCCCTGTACCGGTGACCATTTTCCATAATACAAGCATAATATACTCAGCCACAAGCGGCTGGAAATATATTTCAATCAACCACGCAGTTTAATAAGAAATGAAAACTAACCACAACCATGCAGTTTAATCATTCAAATCATGCAGATAATGAAAAACCGAAAACGTAACCTCTTACTACATAATTTTCTTTTCAACTTAATAAAAAATTAAACTAAACAATTTCTTAAACTAAATGAGTTCTTTAGCTAAGTCCCAAGGACCTCCATAGTCCACACATCACACACTCCTCTTACATCTCCTTGGCGTCTTCCTTCACTGTATCTTTTCTTTCCCTTTATCTGCAGTAGGAGGAAATGCAGTCTATAAGCATAAAGCTTAGTGAGCGCTATCTACTCACAAAAACTCGATATGCATGTATATAAATTAGAACATGCTAAATCTGAATGCTAATATATAAAACTACTAATGCTCATATATAGCAAAGGAAATCATGCTAACTGAAATACTAAACATGTATAGTTTATCATGCTCATAAACTAATAAAAGAAGCATACTAAACATGTAAAACTACTAAACATGTAAAGATACTAAACATGTAAAACTACTGAACATGTAAAACTACTAAACATGTAAAACTACTAAACATGTAAAGCTAAACATGCTCATAAGAATAAAACTATAACAGCATGCTGAAAGCAAATAAAACTAAACATGCTGAATAATCTAATAGCAAGAAACAAATAAAACTACTACTGCATGCTTCAAATAACAAGAAACTAAACTTTCTAATTCTAAACATATTTGAAGCTTGTTTCATTTGTTTCAAAACTTATACTTTAATACTTCAAAATAATAATAAACTTCTTTTGGGCCCGGCATTGTAACACTTTGCGCGCATTCTTAATAAGAAACGAGGTAGCTAATCCCGAAACTACTAAGATACTTCTAGGCCTTATGCCTAGGGGCAACTTGGAGCCCATCCCTTGGACCTTGTGTCCGGTACATGCCCTTTAAAAAGTAAAATACTTTCTTTATAACTTCCTTATACTTGCCCTTACTTGACATTTAAGCAAACACCTTGTGTGCGCTTTTGATATTAAACACCTTGTGTGCGCTTTTGATATTAAACTTCTGAAATTGAGATCAAGTTAATGTCTTGGTCTTTCTTAGCTTACAACTTCTCATATTAGTCCAATAGCAAAAGACTACAGACAGGAATCATTACTGCTCATGTTAAATTGATACTTTAAAATGGCAGGGCTGCTCATGCTACTAAATCAACAATAAGTACTAAATCTGAAATGCTACAAGGTGCTGTTCGTACTTGTAAAATGCTCAAGAAATAGATATTGAATTACTAAAAAAAGAATTAACTATGCATACTTTAAGCTTAAGCTGTTCATGTTCGTTGAGCATAGGGATCCAAGACTAAAAATGCTAAACATACTAAGGATCAAAATATGATTACCCTTTTAGCAGATCTAAACTCCAAGAACAGGCTGACAAAACTAAGTAGCATGCTAAATTGAAAGGGCTGTTCATGTGTAAGAAAAAGTAAAGGAACTAAATCTGCAATGTACAATATATAGCCTAAACATGTTTGGCAGTAGCAAGGAAAAGTCACAACCTGCAATGCTAAACTAATGCAACCCTTTTCATGCTTACTGGAAATAGCAATGAACAAAACTAAAATATGCATTTGCTTAAAAATAAAACAAAACGATTCTGTTTGTTAAAGCAAGGAAGTCCGAAACTAGAAACTTGAACTCAAAGGAACATCTAACTAAATGTTATTCATACAAACATAATAAGAATCGATTCATGCTTGTTAAACTAGCAAACTTCTAAAACTATCTACTTAAAATAAAGGTTTGTTTAGTGCCTATTAATATGCCAGGAAACTAAATCCACAAGGCTAATTATAAGGTTGTTCATGCTTACTAAATGCTAGGTTGTTCATCTTCTTTGAATAAGGAAGGTTCTACACATGCATGCCGTTAATAAGAAACTATTCAACACATATTTGCAATTGAACCTCCTTAATTAAACTTAATGGAATTCGATTTTCATAGAGCAACCAAAATCTCTATAGCAAGCAACTATAGTAAAGAAGAAGAATCAAATTCTCGAAACTACTCTTAAGCCTCTACAAGTTTGAATAGGATACCTAGGTTTCCTATTGTAATGTTACAAACAAAACTCATATAACTTATTCAAAACTATATCTTCATGGAATCAAAAATAAAACTTTAAGCATGTTTAACCGAACTGTAAAGGAGATCTCACGGCAGAGACATAACCAAAATCTTTCAAAAACCAATCGAAGGGAACTACTCCTACTGCAGGTGAGAAGCAACTCACTTTCGGTTCTTGGACTTACAACCGAAGAAGAGAACTCTAAAGCTTCTAGGGTTCGGAGAAGGTGAAGATCTCGGCGATTCCTTCCTTTCCGCGTGTTCTCCTTGACGAGGAGAGCTCGGATCCGCAAGAGCTCGTAGAAATCCCCTTCGGCCGACCGTCGGAGATGAAGCTAGGGCTTCGTTTTCCTTCGCTCGACAGAATCGACGCACGCACGGGATAGAGGAAGGCAGAAGAGATGGAATTTTAGGGCTCGGGAAAATACTTAACCCTTTATAACCTAGGTTTTATCTCTGCCCTTTACAATAATTTAAATACATCTCGCTACATTCTTGGGTAACAAATCACGCACAGCCCAGTTGGTTAGCTAGCCATTTAACCAAATCAAAGGTTTGGGCTTCGATTCCTCCGCTGCGCACTTTTATTCCAATTTATTTTAAACGTTCCAACTATATCTTAAATCTATTTCTCTCCATACTTGGTTAACAAAACCCGCGTAGCTCAGCTGGTTGGGCCGATTTTTCTTGGGTCAGTCCGACCCGAGATCGTGGGTTCGAATCTCACCTTCAATATTTTTTTAAAAAACTTCTTTCTTTTTGTAACCCTACTAAACGACCTCCAAAAATTACGTAAAAATACTCTAAAAATTCCTAAAAATCTCTAGAATATTTTAAAAGTATTTCCAAATATTTTTATGGACTTTTAGAACTTGAAATAGGGAAAATTGGGTCGTTACACCTTCCTCCTCTCCTTTCTTCTACGCGCGGCGACGACGATTTATCGGGCGGAAACAAGCCGGAGCTAGGCTCCTCTCCGGCGGCCGACGAAGGGCAAATCCCGAGAGTTCTTCACCTCCTTAAGATCCTCTCGTCGAAGAGAAGCCGTGGGCACGAAGAACAACCAAAATATCAAGCTCTCCAAAAACCCTAGAAGCCTAATTCGGATTGTAAGACCAAGAAACCAAGGTAAGTGCTATTCACCTATGGTAAGGGTAGTTTTGAGCTTTGATTTAGTGTTTCTTTTAGTTTTCGGAATATGCTGTAAAGGATTGTGGTTGCTTGGGAATTTAGAGTAGATCCAAGATTTTGTTTTTCCCTTGTAATTAGAAATTCGGATTTTTATGTGAGCTTATATTACAGATTTTTAATTAAGCCTATAGTGCAGATTTTAATTATGCTTATAGTGCAGATTTTAATTAAGCTTATAGTGCAGATTTTAATTAAGCTTATAGTGCAGATTTTTGGTGGAATTTATAGTGCAGATTTTAATTAAGCCTATAGTGCAGATTTTAATTAAGCTTATAGTACAGATTTTTATGTAAGCTTATAGTGCAGATTTTAATTAAGCTTATAGTGCATATTTTAATTAAGTTTATAGTGCAGATTTTTGGTTGAACTTGTAGTGCAGTTTTTGGTGGAATTTATAGTGCAGATTTATGGTGGAACTTGTAGTACAGATTTTTGGTGGAACTTATAGTGCAGTTTTTTAAAAAAAAGATTATAGTGCAGTTTGGTTAAGTATTATAGTGCAGAATTTAAGTTTGCATAGTATGCAGAAATAGTGTAGCATAGAATGTAGAATCTTGATTAGTATAGTATGAAGAATTTTGATTAGCATAGTATGCAGATTTTTGTTTATGCATTTCAAAGTTAGAATTTGTTTAAACATTTCAATTTTTAAAGAAGCATTCTTTTATTAGAGGTATTAACAAGTTTAAGAAAGATAAAGAAAAGAAAGAAAAAGGCCAAGGCCTTAAGTAGATCCCAAAGTCAAGACTTTAGGAATTTTGGCACATAAGGTGCTTATTAAAATGTCAAGACAATTAAAGAAGAAGTAATTAAGATATTTTACTTTGAAGAGGCTAGTACCCGACTTCCGAGGTTGTCGTTAAACAAATCCAGGTGTCTAATTCCGAGGTCTTGGCCCTGGTAGAACAAGGTCTGCTCTTTTAGGATTGGTGGCTCGCTACCCCAACCTATTAGGGAACGCGCATAAGATGGTACTACGTCTGGGCCCAAGAGAAGTTGATTATTATTTTGAAGTATTAAAGTATAAGTTTTTTTAAACAAAAGAAATAAGCTTCACATAAGTTTAAAGATCAGCAAGTTTAGTTCTTTATGCTAACATGATTGTATAGATTTATTTTACATGTTTAGCATTTTAGTATGTTTCTTTTGCTTGTAGATGAGCTTAGTAGTTTTCCTTTTTAGCATTCAGCTTTTAGATTTCAGTATATTCACATGCATATTCGAGTTTTGTGAGTTAGATAACGCTTACTAAACAATTTTGCTTATAGTTGCATTTTTCTCTTACTGCAGATAAAGGAAAGGAAAAGCTTTTATAAAGGAAGGCGACAAGGAGGTCCGGATGGATGTGTGATGCCTGGACTATAGAAGCCTTAGGATTTAGCATAAGAATTTATTAAGATTATGTTGTATTTAGCCTATTGGAATTATTCATTCATGTTGATGATATTATTCATAGAATGATTTTATGTGTTTAGATGAGTCATTTTAGTCTTCCGCTGCTAGTTAATTAAGTAAAGTTAGTAGTCCAGTAGCACTCCGCCTTCACAGACTAGTGAGGAGGGTGGGGTGTTACAAGTTGGTATCAGAGCAGTTCCTATTCTCCAGCATCACACATGAGCACCAACCTTGCCGTCTTCAAGTAAGAAAGTATTTAAATTCTTTTATTTAGTATGCTTTTCCTTATTATTTGTAGTATAGAGAAATTCTTAGAAATATTTGTTTATAAGTGCTAAAGTGAGATAAAAGTTTTTGAGCGCTGAGCAAAGTAACAGTTAAGGACAAGTACCCTCTTTCCAGAATAGATGATCTATTTGATCAGCTAAAGAGGGCAATAGTGTTCTCTAAAATAGACATGCACTCTGGGTACCATCAGTTGAAAGTGAAAGGAAGTGATACACCCAGAACAGCTTCCAGAACCAGATATGGACACTAAGAATTCATAGTCATGCCATTTGGGGTGACTAATACACCTACGACCACTAGGGACATTATAGCAGGTCTTCCAAAGGACCACTAATAGGTACGATGCAATATGAGTGATAGTGGACCGAGAAGTTAAGAAGACTAAGGGACAATGAAGTACCACTAGTAAAGATCATCTGGCAGAACCAGAAGCATGAGGAAATTACTTGGGAGCGTGAGGACAACATGAGGCAGAAATATCCAGAATTATTCTAAGTTCGAGGATGAACTTTTTATAAGGTATGGGGGATTGTAACAACCCAAATTTCCTTATTCCAAGTCCTAATAGCATTTAAAAATATTTGGAAATGCTTTAGAAATATTCTAGAGATTTTTAAAAAATTTTAGAGTATTTTTATGAAATTTTTGGAGTTTGTTTGGTATTTTTACTAAATGAAAGAAGTTTCAATAAAAATAATGTCCAAGCCGAGATTCGAACCGGAGACCTCCGATCGAGCCAACTCTTAAGCAAATTCAGCTAACCAAGTGGCCAAGCGGGTGTTGCTGATTAAAAGGAGAATAAAATTTATTTAAGCAGTAGTTAGGAAATAGAAAATAAATGGGAATAAAAGGTTCAGATGAGGAATCGAACCCGCGACCTCTGACCTAGTCAGACGTTTCAGCGGAACGCGACTGGCCAAGTATTCAAGCGTGCATTGCTGATTAAAGGAGGAGTGAAAATTATTTAAGTGATAGTTAATAAATAGAAAATAAATTAGAATAAAAGGGTTGCGGCCGAGATTCGAACCCGCGACCTTCGACCCGAACCGAACCTTAAGCAAATCCAGCTGACCAAGTGCCCAAGAGGGCAGTTCTGTTTAGAAAAGGTAGCAAAATTTATTTAAGAAGTTAACAGAATATAGGAGATTATAAAAGCGATAAGTTAGGAGAGGGTTTTATTTCCCGTGACCTAGAAACCTTCCTCCTCTCCTTTCTTCTGCGCGTGGCGACGGTGATTTCTCGGGCAGAAATAAGCCGGAGCTAGGCTCCTCTCCGGCGGCCGGTGAAGGGCAAATCCCGAGAGTTCTTCACCTCCTTAAGATCCTCTCGTCGAAGAGAAGCCGTGGGCACAAAGAAGAGCCAAAATCTCAAGCTCTTCGAAAACCCTAGAAGCCTAATTCGGATTGTAAGACCAAGAAACCAAGGTAAGTGCTATTCACCTGCGGTAAGGGTAGTTTCGAGCTTTGATTTAGTGTTTCTTTTAGTTTTCGGAATATGCTGTAAAGGATTGTGGTTGCTTGGGAATTTAGAGTAGATCCAAGATTTTGTTTTTCCCTTGTAATTAGAAATTCCGATTTTTATGTGAGCTTATAGTGCAGATTTTTAATTAAGCTTATAGTGTAGATTTTAATTAAGCTTATAGTACAGATTTTTATGTAAGCTTATAGTGCAGATTTTAATTAAGCTTATAGTGCAGATTTTAATTAAGCTTATAGTGCAGATTTTAATTAAGTTTATAGTGCAGATTTTTGGTGGAATTTATAGTGCAGATTTTAATTAAGCCTATAGTGCAGATTTTAATTAAGCTTATAGTACAGATTTTTATGTAAGCTTATAGTGCATATTTTAATTAAGCTTATAGTGCAGATTTTAATTAAGTTTATAGTGCTGATTTTTGGTGGAACTTGTAGTGCAGATTTTTGGTGGAATTTATAGTGCAGATTTTTGGTAGAACTTGTAGTGCAGATTTTTGGTGGAACTTATAGTGCAGTTTTTTTTAAAAACATTATAGTGTAGTTTGGTTAAGTATTATAGTGCATAATTTATGTTTGCATAGTATACAGAAATAGTGTAGCATAGAATGCAGAATCTTGATTAGTATAGTATGTAGAATTTTGATTAGCATAGTATGTAGATTTTTGTTTATGCATTTCAAAGTTAGAATTTGTTTAAACATTTCAGTTTTAAAAGAAGCATTCTTTTATTAGTGGTATTAACAAGTATAAGAAAGATAAAGAAAAGAAAGAAAAAGGCCAAGGCCTTAAGTAGATCTCAAAGTCAAGGCTTTAGGGATTTTGACACACAAGGTGCTTATTAAAATGTCAAGACATTTAAAGAAGAAGTAATTAAGATATTTTACTTTGAAGAGGCTAGTACCCGACTTCCGAGGTTGTCGTTAAACAAATCCAGGAGTCCAATTCCGAGGTCTTGGCCCTGGTAGACCAAGGTCTGCTCTTTTAGGATTGGTGGCTCGCTACCCCAACCTATTAGGGAACGCGCATAAGATGGTACTACGCCTGGGCCCAAGAGAAGTTGATTATTATTTTAAAGTATTAAAGTATAAGTTTTTTTAAACAAAAGAAATAAGCTTCACATAAGTTTAAAGATCAGCAAGTTTAGTTCTTTATGCTAGCATGATTGTATAGATTTGTTTTACATGTTTAGCATTTCAGTATGTTTCTTTTGCTTGTAGATGAGCATGAGTAGTTTTCCTTTTTAGCATTCAACTTTTAGATTTCAGTATATTCACATGCATATTCTAGTTTTGTGAGTTAGATAGCGCTTACTAAACAATTTTTCTTATAGTTGCATTTTCCTCTTACTACAGATAAAGGAAAGGAAAAGCTTTAGTAAAGGAAGGCAACAAGGAGGTGCAGATGGATGTGTGATGCCTGGACTATAGAAGCCTTGGGATTTAGCATAAGAATTTATTAAGATTATGTTGTATTTAGACTATTGGAATTGTTCATTCATGTTGATGATATTATTCATAGAATGATTTTATGTGTTTAGATGAATCATTTTAGTCTTCCGCTGCTAGTTAATTAAGTAAAGTTAGTAGTCTAGTAGCGCTCTGCCCTCACAGACTAGTAGTGAGGAGGGTGGGGTGTTACACACCACAGGCTCCGAACCAAGTAAAATCTTGGTGTTTTTGTTTATCTTTATTTTCCGCTGCATATTTACTTAAAATGAACGAATTAGCCACGAGCACTATTCACCCCCCCTCTAGCGCTTTATGATCCTACAATTGGTATCAAAGCAAGGCCGCTCTGATTTATTGAAACCACCAATCGAGCAAGAGGATTCTTTTTTCAAAAATAAAATTACATATCATTTTTGCAAAAAAAAGATTCTTACGCCTTTCATTTTTTCCCTCCAAAACTGTTTTTAAAAAAATTTATTTTCATCTCTTCACCATTTTTTAGTATTGACAAAATATCGCATTAACAAAATTTGAAATAATATTTTTTTTATTAATATTTTTTTTATTTTTTCTAAAATTTGTAAATTGCTATTTTTATTTTTCTCCCACACTACTAATCCAAAATCAAATCTTGGAATATTTGTTATTATTTTTTTTGTGTGTGCGAGATTCCTCTTTAATGTCCCACCAAGAAGGGTATAGCACTGCACGCCCTCCCCTCTTCTTTGGCGAAGACTTCGGCTTCTAGAAGAGCCGAATGGAGTATCACCTCAAGACGTATGTTGAGATGTGGATAATCATCCAAACTAGTCTCGAACTCCCACTCAATGGCACTGGAAAGCCAGTATCATGCCAGAACTGGGACACAACCTTGATGAAGAAAATTGAAGCCGACACAAAAGCAACATGTACTCTCCAATGTGGCCTAACCAAAGAAGAATTGAACTGGGTCGGCCCCTTTAAAAGCGTAAAAGAACTATGGGAGAAGCTGATCGAACTGCACAAGGGAACCTCAGACACCAAGGTAAGCAAGCGTGATTTGATATTAAATAAACTTTACAATATAAACATGCAAGAGGATGAATCAGTAAGCCAACTTCATGCGCGGATTCAAGACCTCCTCAATGGCCTTCATGCAATTGGACAGAAGGTGGAGAATCACGACATCATCAGGTATGCACTCAATGCATTTCCGAGGAATACCTTGTAGACATTAATGGTAGATTCTTACAAAGTATCCAAGGACCTTTCTTTAATTAGACTAGATGAACTTTTTTCTGAATTTGAACTTCATGAACAAATTAATACTACTCAGACCGAGAAAGGTAATACTTTGATTACAGGAATAAGCATAATGCAGGAATTAAAAGTAAAGCGAAGAACTGAACCCAAGTCCGAAGATGAATCAGACTCAGAAGACAACGATGATGAAATTACAGCCAAGCTCATAAAATTGGTATGAAAATGTGCAAAAAGAAGAAGGTGACTCAATTGAATACGAAGGCTAAGTCTGGAGTTACCTACTACAACTGCAACTAGAACGGACACTACAAGACGGAGTGTCTAAACCAGAAGCAACGAAGAAGGAAGGCCTTGAAAGCAACGTGGTCCAAGTCCTCTGAAGATTCTGACGAAGAACACGAGCAAGAAAGCTTCCTTGCTCTACCAGTACAAGCATACGTTGCTAAAACATAGTCCGAATCAGAAACCAAGATTGAGTCAGAAACAGAATCTGAGAGAAGCCAAGGATCCTTATCCATTTTCGAAGGGCCTAACCCCACAGTAATTGTTAGCTAGAGCCCTAGAGCCCTAGAGCCAATCATTTGATGATTGTATTTTTGGACTTGTTGTATCATATTATATATAAATCAAGGCATTTGGTTTTTGGTTATTATACTTACTTGTATTGGTGCCAAATAAACTAAGTATAATAACGTCCTTGAGTAGAAGGTTCTTACCTATATCAATCGATTGGTTGAATCGATAGTGAGATGATATAGATAACACTACTCTTAATCATTTCTAGACGAGTATTAACATTCAGGGACAATGTTAATGCAATAAGACTAGCATGTAGGTCAACTCGATGACTTGATCTCACAAGTCATGGATATAGAGATATCAAGTTGACACATGGGTATACATTAGAGAATGTATACTGAATGACCCGCCATGAGAAAGTATCATGGATCGTTATATGAGTGTCATGTACTTTCTCATGTGGCTATTAGTATGACTACTAGTCCTTAGACCTGAAGTCACCATGGATCCCTACATAAGGAGTTATGTACTTTGGTTTGTCAAACGTCACCCGTAATTGGGTGGACTATAAAGGCGATTACTGGGTATGTAACAAATTATGCAGAGGGATGTGAGTGATGTAGATGGGATCTATCCCTCCTATATGACGGGAGTGACATCGATATTCTTGATAGAGTGAGACCACGAAGTGCATGGCCATGCCCAAATGAGTCAATATGAGATATTGAGCTTATTTGATTTAGTGAGTCTACTTGGAGTTCAGGATTTAGATTGATCAGAGGATGACACGGTCTATGCCTCACATTGATCAATCTAGATGTCTAGGATAGGACACTTGTCATATATTGTGAGGAGTCACAATTAGTAGTCACAAGGTGATGTTGGATCTCAACATTCTTGTAACATTGGGTAATAATGATGTGTTGCTAGATACCGCTCATTACTTATGCTCCTAAATGGGTTTAGGGGCATTGCCAACGTTACAAGAACCTATAGGGTCACACACTAAGGACAATTAGATGGAGATTAGGTTCATATGATGAACCAAGAGGATTAGATTCATTTGATGAATCAAATTGGATTAAGAGTAATCCAAATTGGGCTAATTGAGTTGGACTCAAGTTGATTCATGTATTCCATGAGTCTAATTTAGATTATGACTCATTAAATCAACTTAATTTAATGAATTAGATTCATTATATTAAGTTGGCTTGAATCAAATGGTTAGATTAGATCAACCATGGAAGAGATTTGGTCAAGTTTGACTTGACTTGAGAGGAAGAGGAAGAGTCAAGTTTGACTTGACTAATTGCCACATCATAAGTGAGATGGCAAGATGTGGACCAATGATGATGCTCCACATCATCATGGTGTGCCACCTCATGGAGGTTACAAGCCTCCTTTCCCATTAATGTGGCCGACCACATTAAATGAGTGGGAGTTACTCAAGTGGCCGACCACACAAGAGGATAAAGGGGAATGAATTTTCATTGAAGACTCATTCACTCCATCTTCTTCCTCTAGCTCTCCATCTCCCTCTCCTCCTCAACTTGGCCGAACCACACAAGGTTCTAGCACACCCTTTTGTGTGGTTTTTTCTCCACCTACGTGTCCGTGTGGATACTTCTAGAGGGGTATCTATTTTGATACTCTCGAGATCCGGCACCGTTTGGACGAGCGGGAATGCGAAGGGCTTCGCTTCAAAGGTATAACCTTTTCTTTTGTAGATCTAAGTGTAGATCTAGGTAGAAACTCGTATTCGTGTGTTTTTCAAACTCTTTCTTTTCACGGATCCATTGGCTAGGGGCTTTCGGGGTTTCCGCGACGCGAAAAAATAATTTTCGCGGCCCAAATAACCCAACAGTAAGAACTTCTTAGATAGATAAATTGCATAACTTAGTTAACTATCTCATGCGTAAGTTAGCCAAATCCAACCTCCGAGTCAAGTCACTCTATAAGGAGGTAGCAATCCATAAGGAGGAGACTAACCTAAGTCCTTTGACTGAGCTAGTTCAAAATGGAAGATCAACCCAAGTCTAACAATTTGAGGAAGAAAATTCCAATTTGAAAACTCAAGTTAAAGGACTTAAGGAGACGTTGGAACAATTCACCTTGGGTTCCAAGAATCTTGATCTGATTCTTAGAAAATAAAGAGCCATTTACAACCGATCCAGACTTGGATTTAAGGATAAACAAAAATATAGATCTTACTTATCACTTATAAATAGAACAAATAGAAAATTAGTCTAAGCATGAGTCCCCAAGTCAAACTTGATTAATCAAGTTGAATTTGATCAATATTGGGTCCCCAAGGATCAAACCCACTATCTTGATAGACCTTATCGAGGCTATGATCTAGGGGAAGCTGATAGAAAGATCATTTTTATGGATAGATAGATTTGTTTGATGTTTGCTTTACTGCTTTCACTATACATGCTTAGACTAGGGTAGATAAGGACCTAAGCTTGACTCACACTTGACTAGTTAGATCGAGGAGTTTTAGAAAAGAAATTAAATATTCAATTCCTTTGAAAGACTTTGTCTAGAAGTGGTGGATGATTCAATACCCAAAAAGGCTTATTGCCTGTCCACAGCCTAGAAGTCAATCATTGAAAGAAATATTTAATTGACTAACTATAAAATCTTAGTCTAACTCAATTGTAAATCAATCCTTAGATTGTAATCTAAATTGAAGATAATACTAACTATCTCACAAATTCTTATAAGATTTCCTGATTAAAAATTTAGAAAAAGGTGAGATGGACCAAGGTTTAAATTAGTTAACCAAACCTAAATTAATTAAATTAAATCTAGCTCAATTAAAATTCATAATTAATTATAAAATCATAATTAATTTTAAAATATAATTAATTATAAAAGTTTAATTAATTTCAAAATATAATTAATTATAAAAGTTTAATTAATTTCAAAATCTAATTAATTACAAAATCATGACTGCTTTTAAAATCTAATTAACTATAAAAGTTTAATTAATTTCAAACTCTAATTAATTACAAAATCTAATTTATTACAAAATCACAATTAATTTCAAAATATCAATCTTCATTAATTTTAAAATGTTTTCAAAATGTTAATTATTTTCAAATTATAATTACTTTCAGATCATAATTAATTTCAAAATGTTAATCATAATTAATTTCAAAATATTAATATTAATTAGTTTCAAAATGTTAATCATAATTTCAAAATGTTAATTATTTTTAAATCATAACAAATTTCAAAATGTTAATTGTTTTTAAATAATAATTAAATTAAAATTAAATAATAATTAATTTTAAAAGTATAATTAATTTCAATTAATTCTATAATCCTTAATCAAAGTAAATTATTTTCAAATGATTTAATTTTTAAAATCTTAATCGTAATTATTTTTAAATTTTGTTTAAAAAGTTTTAAAATTCAAAATTTAATTACTCAAATGTATATGTTTTCAAATTCAAATATAAAATACTTTTGTCTTCAACATTTTGAAATCTTCAAATTTAAAACTTATATTTTAAAATCTCAAATTCTGTATTTTGAAAATTCAAATTTAACTTAAATTATTTTTGAAATATACTTCTATATCATAAATATTTTTCAAAGTTAAAGATAAAATCAACTTAATTTAACTTTGTCTCACACACACTCATAAGTTGAACATGCTTGATAACATAGAATGAGTGAGATGAAAAATTAGGAAAATAAAATATAACTTTTATGTTTATTTTACATGCTTGGACTTTAGGACCCTCAAATATTTTTGGTATTAATTAAGGGGGAGTCAAAGGAAGGTTAACACATTAATTTTTATTTATTTTAAACATAGGTTTTAAAAGTTAAACTTTTCAAAAGTTTAAAATACTTCTGAAAGAGGAAGTTTAATTTTTTTAAACTATTTTTGAAAAAAAAAATATTTTTGAAAAGATAGTTTTTTTAGTTTAACAAAATCTTTTTAAAGCTGAGTATTTGTCAAAATAATTTTAAAGCTAAGTATTTATCAAAATCGTTGTTTCAAAATTATTTTTAAGCTAAGTGTTTATCAAAGTTTTTTTAAAACCTTAGTATTTGTTCATCAAAATCTTTTTAAGCTAAGTACTTAACTAAGCTTTTTATCAAAATTCTTTTAAAAGCTAAGTACTTAATTAAATTTTGATAAAGATAAGTATTTGATAAAGTTTCTTTTTAAAAAAAATCATCTTCTTAGCTAAGTATTTTTTACAAGGAATTCTTTTTAAAGTTAAATGTTTTATCAAAATCTTTTTTAAACCTAAGTGTTTATCAAAATCTTGTTAAAGCTAAGTTTTTCTCTAACTATTTTTTCAAAGCAATTATTTTCAAAAGCTAATTAAGCTAAGTTTTTTTCAAAAGCTAAGTCATTTTCAACTCTTAAAAATTAGCCAAGTTTCTTTTTGCTACCTTTCAGGGGAGCTTAAAGTTAAACAGAGTAAATTTTTTTACTATCTTTACATGTTAAACAACCTTCTCTCTACTTATTTTCTTTTTGATATATGCTAAAGTGGGAGAAAGTGATTGAAGTTAAGTGAAACATAGTTGTTATGAAAGGGGGAGCATAAAGTTTTTTTTTTTTACAAATCATTGTTTTTATGCTCATGCTAAAATGCCTTAATTATTGTTATATTTTACTTAACTTTGAACCAGGTTGCTATAATAAAAAAAGGGGGAGATTGTTGGTGTAGGGAGCACCAGATGATCGAACCTAAGTTTTGATTATGTCAAAGGGTCCAAAGTTAAGTTGTCTTGTGATCTAACAAGGTCGATTGAGCTTGCAGGAAAAGTCCTAAGTATTTTTAGGAAAAAGTCCTAATGGATTCTTGGCAGGTGGAAAATCCTAGGGGGTGGTAACCCTAGGTTTAGGGGGTGGTAACCCTAGGTCTTAGGGGGTGGTAACCCTAGGTGATGAAAGTCCTAATTGCGATTAGGCAAGTGGAAAACCCTAGGGGGTGGTAACCCTAGGTCCTAGGGTGTGTTAACTTTAGATAGAAAGTCTTGGCAGGTCAAGCACTTCAGGTAAAATCCTAGAGTTAGGGACTCTAGGTTGAAATCCTGGTGGTCACGGACCGAGTGGAAGTCTGGACGGATCGTGGAGTGAACATCCAGCATGAAGACCGGAAGCCTCGGGCTTTGAGCAAAATTTCAATCGGTCTGGAGGACTAGTCTGGCAACAGGCAACTTATTATGAGAGAAGTAGGTGAGGACGCGTTCCCTGAAGAGGGAACAGTAGGCGCCAGTTTGATCTAGAGTTTCGATGAAAATCAAAGTCAGAGCCAGAAAGTCAGAGGTTGTCAAATTTTATATTATATATATATTTTATTTTTTTCCTTAGACTAAATTTATTTATAGAAAATAAGGGGCTAAAAAAAGATGGTCCGGGCGCCCGGAAGGGGTCTAGGCTCCCGGAAGGGGTCTAAGCACCTGAAGTTGGTCCGGGCACTCGGAGTAGGTCCGGGCGCCCAGAACTTAAAAGTTATCTATAAGATGATGTGGCACGCGTCGATTGGCCGAGCCATGTATTCCAGGTGCCCGGAGGGGTTCCAGTCACCCGAAACAGCCTATAAAAGCAGGCTTCGACCAGGATCTTAACAACAAGATCATGAACAACTTTCGCTTCTTCGAGCTGCTCAGAAAACGCTTCTACGATGCCCAAAAGCTCCGATGATGATTCTACTGAAGATTTCCTTATACAAAGTTATTGGTATTCTTTAATTTTTAAATTACTTATAAAACTATATTTGTACTCTTTCCGACTAATTAGTGATTACCCATCAAAAGCACTCTCACGTGCGGGCTTTAGAGTAGGAGTCACTACAGGCTCCGAACCAAGTAAATTCTTGGTGTTTGTGTTGTTTATCTTTATTTTTCACTGCATATTTACTCAAAATGAATGAATTAGACATGAGTGCTATTCACCCCCCCTCTAGCGCTTTATGATCCTACACTCTCCCTTGTTCGTCCAAAGGTTCATTAGTTGGCTTCGTAGGATGTCCCGCGTTGCCAGTTTAGCTTCGGAAGTACATTTGTGGAGCTCCAAGAGTTTCTCCCAGAGATCTTTGGCGGAATCGTAGCTTCTGATCCAGCTAACCTCCTAGGGTAGAAGAACACTGAGTAGATGGAACTCTGCTTTTCCATTAGCCTCGAAGTCGGCTTGCTCCTTCTTCGTCCATGTGTACTCTTCTTTCTCAGCTCCATGCTAATCCATAGGTGCTACAAAATCATATTTCATAATTAAGATAATTTTGAAGTTAGTTTTGAAGAATACCTTCATGCGCTTCTTCCATGTTACGAAGTCTCCCTCAAATTTCGACGGGTAGACGTTGGATCTGGCCATTTCTTTTACATTGGATGGCGGTGTAACACCCGAAAATTTCCAAATAAATTATTAGAAATATTCTACTATTTTCATGGAATTTTAGGATATTTTTATAGAATTTTTAGAGTAGCGGAAGTAGCAAAAATAAATAGAAACCGGAAAATAGCCTAAGCGGGAATTGAACCCGAGACCTATGGGACTCTACGTCTTATAGATCACTCTAGTAACCAGGAGGCCCCAGCAGGGGTGTGCTGAAAGAAGAGGGAAACCATTATATTTATATTTAAGTTGGCCGAATAAACCACTTAATATAAATAAGAAAATTATTAAGTGGGGAATTGTTTTTAACGCAACTTTCTCTCCTCAAACCCTTACACGCCGCCCCCTTTCCCTTCTCTTCTTCTCTCGGCGCACCAAGCCAAAGGGGCTAGGGTTCCGTCCCAAGGGCTATAGGAGCACTTTCTGACGACAACTCCGGTACGAGGACGCTCCCCTCCGTGAGAAGAACACATAGACGTAGGAGGATCGTCGAGAAGATCGTCTTTCCGGAAAACCTAGCGATCAGATTGTAAGGAAAACTAGCGCAGGGTGTAAGAAACCCCTCACCTACAGTATAAGTAGCTCTTTGTATGTTTTTATGCATTAGTTAGTCGTATGCAGATTTTTAGTACGTAGGGTGTGTTCTAGTACACACCAAGTGTTTGATAAAATGTTTAGCTCAGTAAAATGCTACAGTAGACATGTTAATAACTCAGTAAATGCAGTAGGAGCATTTAAAATAGCATATTTGGTCTTACTTCAGCTTATTTGGGACTACGGTCCAATGGGTGGGCTCCCACAGTCGCCTCTAGGTTCAGATAACCTAGCTCTAGGTTCAGATAACCTAGTAAAAGTAAGATAAATTAATTAGCTCATCATCTAGTATTTTACTTTTATTAGTGGCACTGTACTGAACTAGATGTCCTTGGGTTGGGCTCCCACAGTCGTCCCTAGGTTTAGATAACCTAGTAACCCTACTAGAATTGGGATTTGCAACCCCGAGTCTAGGTTGGGATGCGCGCATAGTAAGAGTCTAGGTTGGGATGCGCGCATAGTAAGTGCAATTGCCGGGCCCATCAGCAGCATGATTAGTATTTTCACCTATTTATGATAAATAGTTTTTCAAAGCTTCACAATTTAGTTATGTGATTACAGTTCAGAATTTGTATCAGCTTAGCATTAGTTTAGTTAGCTATTGTATCAGTTTAGTTCTATCTTGTTGATACTAGGAGATATTGGCTTGATCGGCTTTGATTTCTATGTTTTGTATGATAGTATGCCATGCCATGCTTTAACATGTTCAGTATATATTTCAAATAGCTTGTTTTAAAAGCATAAATTGCATCGTATGCATGTTTTGTGAGGTAGATGGTTTCTTACTAAGATCCCAAGCTTACAGATACTCCTTTTCCTTATACTGCAGATAAAGGTAAAGGAAAGATGGATTAGCGGAGGCTGGAGGACAATGCAATGAAGATGTTTGTGGATGGGAACTTGGAATAAAGATCTTTGGAGAAACTGGCAACTCAAGAACTTAGTATTTCTTGTAGTGTTACGTTTCTGCACTTTAAGTTAATTAAGTGTCTTGAATTGCAATGGTTATGCTTAGATTACTGATTGTCATGATCTTAGTTAGCTAGCCATGAGTAATGATAGGTCTAGTAGTTTTGTTTTTTGCTTATAGAGTTGATATCACTACAAGAAAAACCCTCGTAGACATCGGTGGAACAACAACAGTTTTAAGCAAAAACCGATGTCTTTGAGTATTTTACACCGATTTTTCCAAAAACCGGTGTCTATGAGCGCAGATTTTCGCTCATAGACATCGGTTTTTTAGCCGATGTCTATGAGCGCCTTTTTTTTTTGTTAATAGACACCGGTTTTAACAGCGGTTTTTAAAACCCAGTGTTAATGAACCAAAAAAAAATAATTTAATTTTTCCAGCCAAAATTTACAACACTTCGTTCCCTCAAAACCTAAACTAATATCGCGCCGCTTCTCTTTGCCTAAACCTAAACCTAAACCTCCCGACCATCTCTCTCAGCCTCATCTCCCTCTTCCCCTTCTTGGATCGATGCCCCCCTCAATCGGATCAAAACCACCTGCTTCTTCTCCACGCTCGCCGGCACGATCTGGCCGGGCCAGTCCGGCGGCTCCGGCCTCACCGGCACCCACGGGGGCTCCGTTGAAGGCTCTTGCTTGCTCAACGACGGCGGCGAGCTCGTGTTGAGGCAAAAGGAAGCAGAGAACAGGGATGCATCTCCTCCATTTCCTTGTTGCCACTGAAGCTCGAGAATCGATTCCTCCAACCTCTGAGCAAACTCCTCCACATTATCCTCCTCCGCCCGACCAACATCGACGCCGCCAGAAGGGAAGCACTCAGTCCTGACACCGAAGGCGCGGCAGAGTTGTGTCTGTGGGTCCACTGGCACGTGACCAGTCGCCTACCACCTACCGCTCTTCCACCCACCTCTCTCTCTCTCTCTCTCTCCGTCTCTCTATTTATACGCCCCACGCCCCACTCCTCCAAATTGTGGCTTGTGGGCGATCCCGTTGTGGTTTGAGTTCTTCCCTCTCCGTGCCAGGACCGCGATTTCGTTGCTCTTCAGGTAGACTCGCCTCTTCGCTTTCTCTTTTCGTGTAGGTATCAGATTAATCTTCCCCATTCGGATTTTGTCTTGTCAAAATCGTTCCTGCAAGTCGAGATCTGTTGATCTGCGGAGCCAGAGTTGAATCCAGTTGAATCCCGCAATCATTCTAATCGCTCATCTTTCATGTTGAGGAGTTGTCATTCTAATCGCTCATTTTTGAAGTATTATTTTCTCATTTGGTCGATTCAAGTCGGGGTTGTCAATCCTCAATACCGGGGTTTCTCGCATTTCCTGGATCTCTATGTGTTTCGATATTGGATCTTCATCTGTAATACTTGCATGAGATCTAGGGAGTTTTGCTGCAGAAATATCACCGAGTTGGATTTTGATGTGAAGCCTTTTATGTATTGGCCAATGTTTTCAAAGTGCGTACATTTTTGGAACTCTTGATTCTAGGGCGTGCTTGATTAGAATCTTCGGAATTTGGAGTTTTTGACTAGAGAATGAAATTCTGAACTTGTAACTCAATCCGTGTGACTAGTTTAGTATCTTTGAAGATCGAAGTTGATGAATGCAAAAATAATGATAAAAATTTTATAGAGGATGTTTTTTGAATCATAAATTAAGATACTGTAATCAGTCTTTATGACTTGTTTATGTGGGTTGGTAGAGTAGGAGAGAGTAAAATGGATTCATACCTCAATCTCAGCTTCATGCTGAATCAAAAGGAAAATTGATAAACTGACTGATCAAATGAATTCGGCGTCCTTTTCCCCAATAAAAATACAATACATTTCTATATCAAATACTCACAATAATCATTCGAAGCAATAGTGAGTGAGATCATTTTAGTACTGGCTCTTAGACAATTATCATGCAAAGTATCATTTGTAGGGAAATAACATGTAGCTAAAAACTAGCACTTTAATCCAAATATCATCAACAATGTTGCAGTCTTGCAATAGGTTCAACAAACTCTTTTGCAACAGGCAGTTCAGGTGCAGAGTGTTTTCCCTTGCAAAGGAAGGATTTAGTAGGCATCCTATCTTCCTAGGAAGAGCTAAAGTGGGTTGTTTAACTTCAGAGTTAAAGTGGGAGGATGACTAATCTTCCAAAGATTTCTTCCAATCATAGCTATGAATCCTTCTCACAACTATGTTGTCTTGGATAATTGATGCTTGGTTTGACTATTCTATTCTAACATTATCTAACTGTTTATTTTTCTCTTTTGAATGGTATGATTTTTCTGTGGATCAAATATATTTTTTATAACTAGTTGAAATGCTAGTATTTCTTATTTTTCTTTTGGACATTGTCATTTACGTGAATTTGCAAAATGGAAGGAATCTCTCTAAAAAAAAATATTGGTCAAATGACCAGTGTTGGAACGTAATAACTAATGCACGAAGGTATTTATTCCATACCTTTTGTTTTTAGGTTTCTATTCCTCATATGCTAGTCTTCCTAATCATTTGTGTTTTGGTGAACTTCTTGATGCTAATTATGAAGTCATTTCTGTTGGACTAACTACAATTTAACAACTTTCATTATGCACTTAGTATGTGTATGATATGAGTTACTTATGAAGTATATAATAGTCTTTTGTAGAGTATTTTGTTCTTCTTGAAAAACTTTAAGATACTGTAAAGTGCAATTGAATGTCTTTTCTGCATAATGCAGCAAGTTTTCTATAGTAAATCCAACATATATGAAAAGCTGATTAACTTATTTTAACCTTCCCGATCAACTTGTTTCAATTAGACATAATAGGGTTTAGTCTATAATGTTTCTAAACTATTGAAAAGTTATAACTGTTTTCAAAATTTTTATGCCTTGTGACTTTATAGGATACTCTCTAGCTACCATTCCTTTGATGTTGAATTCTGAATGCTATATTCTCAACACACTTCATTTTGGCGAAGTTGAATTTGTAGACAAGCCTAGTACCTGGACTGATTTTGTTTCTTCTGCTTAATACAATGTTAAATCTGATTGGATGATTATCTGCCCCATGAGCTTAAGCTGTCAGTAAATCACTTGATTTATACTATTTTATGCAATATAATAAGTCATTCCCCCCTAATTTATATTGTTTAACTTGTGTGCCTGCAAACAATTGTGAATTTTCCTCCTTTATAGAGAATTATATATCTGCTTGCAGGAAAAGAACGATGTTAAGCTTGAGAAAGTTCTAAAGGAAGCAGCTATAGAAAACAAAACAGTAATATTAACAACTTTGAATGCTGCCTGGGCTTCTCCTGGTTCTATTATAGATTTGTTTTTTCAAAGTTTTCGGACAGGAGATGGAACACGCAGACTCCTGGACCATTTGGTAATCATTGCCTTGGACAAGAAAGCGTACATAAGGTGCATATCCTTGCATACTCACTGTTTTGCTCTTTATACTGAGGGAATGGATTTCTCAGATGAGAAGATTTACATGACTGCTGGATATTTGTCAATGATGTGGAGAAGGATAGAATTTCTGCGTGTTATTCTCGAAATGGGATACAACTTTATTTTCTCAATAAAATTCTCCTTCCTATGATTGGCCTTTGTAATATTCTGTTTGTTAAAGTACTGATGTGTGAAAGTGACCATACCTTCTGGATCTTCTTGTTCTCTAAGTATCTATTTCTATGTAGACTATCTTGCCTTTTTTTGTTCATAGCCAAGTTTGCAGGCAATGCTCTATTGTTAAACTTTGTTCCTTGTTTCTTGTTTGTGCAACATATTTTGTTACCCCTTCTTTCATCTGCTGCAAACGCATATATGATAGAATCATATATATCTACAAATTTATGCTGGAATGCATGCCTAGGATAATAGTTTGCTCGAGTGTATGAAAGTTTATACAATGGGATAGGCATTAAGTTGTCCATATAAGCATCAGTATGTGATAGACTCATTGTTATCCATGCTCTTACTGCCTAATATTCTTTATATAGCTTTGCATATAATTCTGTTAGCAGGAACTGCTAACATCTTGTACTACTGATACTCTGCATGTTGTATCCTTTTTAGTCTTGGTTTACTAATATATTATTTATGTGTTTTTACAGTTTACAAATCTCAAGTACTCCAGAGTTGAAATTGATGAAGTGCGGTTCGAGTGGGCTGAATGCATGCTAGATTACATTTGAAGTGTGGTTCTACCTTAATGTGTTAAAAGAATGTTCTACCTTGATTTTGATATCTATTAGCTAGCTTTTGATGTAAAAAGAATGTTTGGGTATTTTATGGATATTGTTGTAAGAAGATTATTTATATAATTTGTGAATATTTGTGTATTTTATGGATATTATTGAATGAAGAATATTTGTATAATTTGTGAATATTTTTGTATTTTTTTTTATTGTCGGTTTTTCATTGTTTCAGAAATCAAATTTGTGCTGTTAAAAAATATACATAATACATCGGTTTTCCACCGCTGCAAAACCGGTGTTATTAACTAATATTACATCGGTCATTTACCGCTGCCAAAACTAGTGTTATTAACATATAATATTACATCGATTTTACACCGTTGATGAAACAGTGTCGTTAAGTAATACTACACTGGTTAATAACCGATTCGAAGACCGGTGTCGTTAAGTGATACTACACCAGTTTTAACCCGATGTCTAAAATGGCAGACTTTTAACATCGGCTTCATAGACATCGGTCGAAAATGAAATAGACACCGGTGGAAAATCGATGTTTATGAAGGTTTTTGTTGTAGTGTATAGGTGATTGGAGCATGAAACAGTGCTGAAATCAGACTTCTGATACGAAATCAGAAACCTCAATCGATCAGCTGATCGATTGGAGGCTCTTCAATTGATCAGCTAATCGATTGGGCAGCTTGTTCCGCGAACAGTAAGCTTCTGAATCGACCAGCCGATCGATCAGACTAAGTTCAATCGATCAGCTGATCGATCGGAGCTATTGTCGCGAACAGTAAGCTTCTGAATCGATCAATCGATCGATCGGGGAATTAGCCCTCGCGAACAGAGAGCTTTGGAATCGATCACTAGATCGATTGGCGAGCCTGGATCGATCAGCCGATCGATCCAGAATTTACCCCGTGCACAGTAGCGAGTGGAATCGATCAGTGGATCGATCCAATAGCTTTCAATCGATTGAGTTCAATCCCAATCGATTGGGAAGCTGGGTTTTGACCAAGAAACCTTGTAGTTCAGTTCCTTGACCACAAGGGATGTAAGATATGACAGGTACATCCTAGGTTATACCCCTTAGCATATGATTGATGATAAAAAAATTGTGATTTGAGTATTAGTTCCAGATTTGTGGTAGCAACTAGCAAAGTTTTTAATTAGTGCAGCTTTCCGCACCTAGACTTTAGTGATGGTCAGGGAGTAAGTTAGCACAGCATAATGTGACGGTCCCGTCTCGCAGCCTAGTAGTAGGAGGCGGGTCGTTACAGAGTGGTATCAGAGCAAGTTCCATACTTCCTGCTCACACATCAGCATTGAACCTGCAACTTCCATGTAAGAATACCTCTCACTATATGATGTTCTTGCTTTTATGTTTATGGATGACAGTAGCATGATTATATATGATAGTAGTGATAGAGGTTCCACCAGTCCAACCTACAGCACCAGTAGCCCCAGCAGCCCCAGCAGCAGGGGCAAGGAGAGAAGCTTATCTGATCCAGTGGTAGAAAATCAAGCCAGAGAACCGAAAATCAAGCTTCTCGGGCACTAGCGAACCATGGGATGCCCAAGCCTAGTTCAAAACACTGAAAGTATGATGGAGCTTCTGGACTGGCCAGAGTATGAAAAGGTGAAGTATGCCTCCTTCTGCCTGATAGGAGATGCACGTATGTGGTGGGAGTGAATTAAAGCGAAGCGCCCAGTGAACCAGATGATGTGGGTCGACTTCGAGAGAGAATTCTTTGAAGAGTTCTTTCACATGCGGGCCATAAACCGCCACTATGACGAGTTCACTGAATTTCGTCAGGGCAACCTTTCAGTTGAGGAGGCCGTGAAGAAATTCAATAGGTTGGCTCGTCTATGCCCCGAATTAGTCAGCACTGAAAGAGAACAGGTCGGGTTGATGCTTAAAATGTTAAGGCCGGATATAGCAATGAATGTGGCCAGCGGCGTTCATAGGCCGCAAACTACTGAAGAACTAGTAAGTAGTGCTCTGACCACCGAGCATTATCAGAACAGCATCAAACAGCAGAAGCAAGCCGTTTCAGAGTTTAAGGGCCAAGGAGGCTCAAGTACTCAGAAACACCAGGGACACAGCTCTAACGGGAAAGGGAACTCCAGCCACAAACGCAAACCAGAGAGTTACCCAAAAGGCGGACCAGCTAGTAAACAACCTAGTTATCCCAAGTGTGCTACTTGTGGGAAATTCCACCCAGGAGTTTGTCGCAAGGGCACGCGAGGATGCTTTGAATGTGGCCAAGAAGGGCATATGGCTAAGCAATGCCCGAACAAGACCAGTCTTCCTCCATTACAGCTGATTCAGTACGGAGACAAACCAACCCAGTTACATCAGATGCAGGCTGCTATAGATGGTCCACACATCAGTCAAGGTAGACTAGAAGTCCCCTCAGCCATGACGAACATGAGGATCTACTCACTCACCAGAGAAGACGTAGTGAATGCCTCGATAGTTGTTACAGGTCAGATTAGTATTTTACAGCAAAATGCAATTGTCTTATTCGATACTAGGGCAACCCATTCTTATATATCCAGGGCATTCGCCGAAAAGCTGGCAATACCTCTAGAGGTACTCAGTGGTCAGTTTTTGACAACACTACCGTCAGGGGAAATCATGGCATCTACGCACTGGCTTCGAGCTGTGCCAGTCATTATAGCAGACAGAGAGCTTTTTGGTGATCTGATAGTGCTAGATATGACTGACTATGATGTCATCTTGGGAATGAACTTTCTGATCAAGTATGGTGCCTCCATAGAGTGCCGTAAACAGAAAGTTATATTCCAACCTGAAGTAGGAGTGCAGTTTGAGTACAGCGGAGAACCAAAGAGAAGAGCCAAGAAGTTTCTCTCAGCTCTGAAAGCACAGAAATTACTGGATTCAAGATGTACGGGATTCCTAGCACATGTAGTCAGTACTAGACAGGACAAAGACCAAAAGCTAGAGGAGGTCCGAGTCGTACATGATTATCCAGCAGTCTTCCCTGAAGAGTTACCAGGCCTAGCACCAGACAGGGAGATTGAATTCGAGATAGAACTCATTCCCGGTAAAAATCCCATCTCCAAAGCACCCTACCGCATGGCTCCAGTAGAACTGAAGGAACTTCAGGAGCAACTACAGGAGTTGCTTGACAAGGGCTTCATACGCTCTAGTCACTCACCATGGGGAGCACCTGTATTGTTCGTAAAGAAGAAGGACGGGAGCATGCGCCTGTGGATAGATTACAGAGCACTGAACCAAGTCATGATTAAGAACAGGTATCCTCTTCCCAGAATAGATGACCTGTTTGATCAGCTAAAGGGAGCAGCAGTGTTCTCTAAAATAGACCTCCGGTTAGGATATCACCAGGTTAGAGTTAAAGAAGGTGATATACCCAAGACGACTTTCAGGACCAGATACGGACATTATGAGTTCGTAGTCATGCCCTTTGGCGTGACAAATGCTCCAGCTACCTTTATGGACCTTATGAATAGAGTATTCAGAGAATACTCAGACAAGTTTGTTATTGTGTTCATCGATGACATTCTTGTCTATTCAGGAACTCAGGAAGAACACGAAGAGTACCTGAAAATAGTACTGTAGATCCTTCAGCAAAACTAGCTATACGCCAAGTTTATGAAATGTGAATTTTGGCTCGATCAGGTAGCCTTCCTGGGTCACATCATCTCCAAGGATGGTATTATGGTAGATCCCAGTAAAATAGAGGTTGTGAGCAATTGGAAAAGACCTAAGAACGCCAGTGAAATCAGAAGCTTTTTGGGACTAGCAGGTTATTACAGAAAATTCGTAGAGGATTTCTCCAGGATAGCCTCCCCACTGACGGCTCTTACCAGGAAGAATAGAAAATTTCAGTGGACAGAGGACTGTGAGAATAGTTTCATGGAGCTCAAAAGAAGATTGACCAATGCACCCATTCTAACTCTGCCAGAAAACACAGACAGTTTTGATATATATAGCGATGCCTCTAAATTGGGACTAGGAGCAGTACTGATGCAAAAATGGCAAGGTGATCACCTACGCCTCCAGACAACTCAAGGACTATGAGAGGAACTACCCCACTCATGACCTTGAGCTTGCAGCAGTTGTCTTCGCCCTCAAAATTTGGAGACATTACTTGTATGGAGCTCAGTGCAGAGTGTATACAGATCATCAGAGTCTGAAGTACTTCTTTACTCAGAAGGATCTGAATATGCAACAGCGCAGATGGCTCGAACTGGTCAAAGACTACGATATAGATATCCTCTACCATCCAGGGAAAGCCAATAAGGTGGCAGACGTACTTAGCAGGAAGTCCAGTGCTACCTTATTATCCCTATCAGCCATGTCACTACCCCTACGAAAGGAGATTACAGATTTCGGTCTCGAACTTATAGTTGGGCAACTCTCTACTATGACATTAGCATCTACCTTGCTTGGTGACATCCAGACAGCTCAGGATCAGGACCCTGAAATTCAGAAAATCAAGCAAGGGTTAGCAGACTCAGAAAGTGGAGAGTTCAGAGTATCAGATAGTGGGGTACTGTATTTTGGTGACATACTATGCGTTCCAGATCAGGAGGAATTAAAGAGAAAGATTTTAGATGAGGCTCATAGGACTCCCTATGCGATGCATCCGGGTTCCACCAAGATGTACCAAGACCTAAAGAGACGTTTTTGGTGGCCCGGGATGAAAAGAGACATCGCTAGATATGTTAGTACCTGTCTGACCTGCCAGAGGGTCAAGGCAGAACACCAGAGACTAGGAGGAGTTCTGCAGCCTATCCAGATTCCAGAGTGGAAGTGGTAGGATATTTCTATGGATTTCATAGTGGGACTACCCAGAACCATGAATGGTTTCGATGCGATCTGGGTAATAGTCGACAGATTGACTAAATCAGCCCACTTCTTAGCTATCAGGATATCCTACTCCATGGAGCAACTAGCTCAGTTGTATCTCAAGGAGATTGTCAGACTGTATGGAGTCCCACGAACCATTATTTCAGACAGAGACAGTAGATTCACATCACACTTCTGGGAGTGTGTACAGTCAACGTTGGGCACTAAGCTAAAGTTTAGCACAGCTTTCCATCCTCAGACAGATGGTCAAATGGAGCACATAAATCAGGTACTCGAAGATATGCTATGAGCATGTGCCCTAGACTTCAAGGGAAGTTGGTGCAAATATTTGAGTTTAGCAGAATTTGCATACAACAATAGCTATCAGGCCACCATCGGCATGGCACCCTACGAGGCTCTCTACGGGCGGAGGTGTAGATCTCCAATCTGCTGGTATGAAAGTGGTGAACAGAAGGAACTAGAACCTCAGACAGATCTAGTAGCAGATACCACAGCAGCTATACAGCAGATCCGCTAGAGGATAGAGACAACTCAGAGCCGCCACAAAAGCTATGCTGATACACGGCGCAGACCCTTAGAGTTCTCAGTTGGGGATACAGTATTTCTCAGAGTGGCTCCCATGAAGGGAGTGATGCGTTTTGGGAAGAAGAGAAAATTAAGTCCCAGATATGTGGGACCATACCTTATCATCAGAAGAGTTGGCAAGGTAGCATATGAGCTAAACTACCCCAGGAGATGTCAGCTATCCATAATGTATTCCATGTCTCTATACTGAAGAAGCATATCCCAGATGCCACCCAGGTGATTGAGCCCCAGTCGGTACAAGTCCGCGAAGACCTCAGTTATGACAGTCAGCCTATTAAGATAATATACCAAGCAGTTAAGAAATTACGGAACAAGGAAGTACCATTAGTAAAAGTCATCTGGCAAAGTCACACAGCAGAAGAGGCAACTTGGGAGACAGAAGCTAGTATGAGACAGAAGTACCCAGAGTTATTCTAAGTTCGAGGATGAACTTTTTATAAGGTATGGGGGATTGTAATGCCCAAAAATTTCCAAATAAATTATTAGAAATATTATACTATTTTCATGGAATTTTAGGATATTTTTATAGAATTTTTAGAGTAGCGGAAGTAGCAAAAATAAATAGAAACCGGAAAATAGCCTAAGCGGGAATTGAACCCGAGACCTATGGGACTCTACGTCTTATAGATCACTCTAGTAACCAGGAGGCCCCAGTAGGGGTGTGCTGAAAGAAGAGGGAAACCATTATATTTATATTTAAGTTGGCCGAATAAACCACTTAATATAAATAAGAAAATTATTAAGTGGAGAATTATTTTTAACGCAACTTTCTCTCCTCAAACCCTTACACGCCGCCCCCTTTCCCTTCTCTTCTTCTCTCGGCGCACCAAGCCAAAGGGGCTAGGGTTCCGTCCCAAGGGCTATAGGAGCACTTTCTGACGACAACTCCGGTACGAGGACGCTCCCCTCCGTGAGAAGAACACATAGACGTAGAAGGATCGTCGAGAAGATCGTCTTTCCGGAAAACCTAGCGATCAGATCATAAGGAAAACTAGCGCAGGATGTAAGAAACCCCTCACCTACAGTATAAGTAGCTCTTCGTATGTTTTTATGCATTAATTAGTCGTATGCAGATTTTTAGTACGTAGGGTGTGTTCTAGTGCACACCAAGTGTTTGATAAAATGTTTAGCTCAATAAAATGCTATAGTAGACATGTTAATAACTCAGTAAATGCAGTAGGAACATTTAAAATAGCATCTTTGGTCTTACTTCAGCTTATATGGGACTACGGTCCAATGGGTGGGCTCCCACAGTCGCCTCTAGGTTCAGATAACCTAGTAAAAGCAAGATAAATTAATTAGCTCATGATCTAGTATTTTACTTTTATTAGTGGCACTGTACTGGACTAAATGTCCTTGGGTTGGGCACCCACAGTCGTCCCTAGGTTTAGATAACCTAGTAACCCTACTAGAATTTGGATTTGCAACCCCGAGTCTAGGTTGGGATGCACGCATAGTAAGTACAGTTGTCGGGCCCATCAGCAGCATGATTAGTATTTTCACCTATTTATGATAAATAGTTTTTCAAAGCTTCACAATTTAGTTATGTGATTACAGTTCAGAATTTGTATCAGCTTAGCATTAGTTTAGTTAGCTATTGTATCAGTTTAGTTCTATCTTGTTGATACTAGGAGATATTGGCATGATCAGCTTTGATTTCTATGTTTTGTATGATAGTATGCCATGCCATGCTTTAACATGTTCAGTATATATTTCAAATAGCATGTTTAAAAAGCATAAATTGCATCGTATACATGTTTTGTGAGGTAGATGGTTTCTTACTAAGCTCCCAAGCTTACAGATACTCCTTTTCCTTATACTGCAGATAAAGGTAAAGGAAATATGGATTAGCGGAGGCTGGAGGACAATGCAATGAAGATGTGTGTGGATGGGAACTTGGAATAAAGATCTTTGGAGAAACTGCAACTCAAGAACTTAGTATTTCTTGTAGTGTTACGTTTCTGCACTTTTAGTTAATTAAGTGTCTTGAATTGCAATGGTTATGCTTAGATTACTGATTGTCATGATCTTAGTTAGCTAGCCATGAGTAATGATAGGTCTAGTAGTTTTGTTTTTGCTTATAGAGTTGATATAGGTGATTGGAGCATGAAACAGTGCTGAAATCAGACTTCTGATACGAAATCAGAAACCTCAATCGATCAGTCGATCGATTGGAGGCTCCTCAATCGATCAGCTAATCGATTGGGCAGCTTGTTCCGCGAACAGTAAGCTTCTGAATCGACCAGCCGATCGATCGGACTAAGTTCAATCGATCAGCTGATCGATCGGAGCTATTGTCGCGAACAGTAAGCTTCTGAATCGATCAATCGATCGATCGGGGAATTAGCTCTCACGAACAGAGAGCTTTGGAATCGATCACTGGATCGATTGGCGAACAGTAAGCTTCTGAATCGATTAGTCGATCGATCCAGAATTTACCCCGTGCACAGTAGCGAGTGGAATCGACCAGTGGATCGATCCAATAGCTTTCAATCGATTGAGTTCGATCCCAATCGATTGGGATGCTGGGTTTCGACCAAGAAACCTTGTAGTTCAGTTCCTTGACCACAAGGGATGTAAGATATGATAGGTACATCCTAGATTATACCCCTTAGCATATGATTGATGATAAAAAAAATAGTGATTTGAGTATTAGTTCCAGATTTGTGGTAGCAACTAGCAATGTTTTTAATTAGTGCAGCTTTCCGCACCTAGACTTTAGTGATGGTCAGGGAGTAAGTTAGCACAACATAATGTGACGGTCCGGCCTCGCAGCCTTGTAGTAGGAGGCGGGTCGTTACAGGCGGTTAGTCCTTCTAAAGTGAGTCTTGCTCTAATACCACTTGTTAGGTCCCTTGGCAGCCGATAAGAAGGGGTGAATTTCCATTCAAAAAAATTGAACCTTTCTCGATCTTTTAAAATAATAAGACACTTGTATAAAAAGAATTGATAAACTAATAAAAAGAAAGAGACTACCAATTTTTACTTGGTTACAATCAGGAAGATTATTAATTCAAGACTCTGAAGCACTACTCAAATTCTCATTTCGTTGTGATGTGAGCAAATATTATGATCTTTTACGCATGTTTTAGTGGACATTCACTTGACTTATGCACATATATTCTTCACATGATCGCATCTTTGATCTTGTATTCATCATATCTATTGTTTTGTTCGGATATCTGCTCTTTGTTTGGTTTTATGTTGACAGGGAAGATTTTCGGAGCTTGAACGGAGAGTATTAATGCACCGGAACCAACCAGATAATACGGTCGTGCAACCCAGCACAGCCGTGTGGCCAAATAGGAGAGGAAGAGTACACGGCCGTGCAACCCTACACGGTCGTGTGACCAAAATAGTGACCAGTCAACACACGGTCGTGTGACCCTGCACGGCCGTGCCACCCCAGGCAGAGAAGGAGATTTGTGTGACCGTGCACCCCTACACGGTCGTGCCCCAAGAGACAGAGCCCAGGGGCTACACGGTCGTGCGACCCTGCACGGCAGTGCAGTCACGCACAGAACCAGAGAAGGGCACGACCGTGTCACCCTTACACGGTCGTGTCGCCGCGGCCAAACCCTAAGGCTATATAAGGGTTTTAACCCTTTTTGCCAAGGGGGAGGCGAGCCGTCAGGGAGAAAAAGATCTTGGATCAATTTTATTCCACTTTGGACCGCCGTTCAGTGAACTTCCACCACCACATCAACTCCAGAAGCTGAGAGTTGGATCCGAAGGCAACTCTTCGACACCCGATAAGCATATTCCTTCTTACTTGCTGAGAATTGTATGTTTGTCTCTACTATGTTTTCGGATATCTCTCTAGCATTCATGGAGTAGATCCCTTGTTCTGGGATTAGGGAGTAGTTGTGGTACGGATTGATGTAAAACTCGTATTGCGTTTATACTTGTTGGATGAACTTTCATGCTTTGTTTCAATTGTTAATTGCTTACTTTTGATTGAGAAGAACTTGTCAGCCTCGTAGAGGATTACCTCTAGATCGTATATCCGAGGGGCCCTAGTGACAGGGGTAACCCATTCACAAACATCTTGGATAGCTCCTTGAGAGGAAGACAGATTCTCCCCAATGGAGTGAGAGACTAGGCTTAGCTCTACTCACTATTCTTAATTTACCAGTTAGAGTTATGTCCTCAAGATTTGCCGAGGTGCCCTAGTGACAGGGGTAAACCATGATAGGACTTCTTAGGGCATTACCCTATTCTAGCGCTTAAGAATACCCGCTTAGCTTCCGGCAATATCATGAATAGGGACAGTGAGAGTAAGATAAAATGAGACACATCAATACTACCACGACGAAACCGACCCCCTAGAACTCCTTATCACCAAGTGAATATTTCGACCTTGCAACTCTAGACTCTCTCTCTCTCGACCTTTCTTTTTTCCGTAGCTTATTCAAGACCATCGTTAGTCTAGTTAACCATAAGTGAACGATTGCTAGTGCTTATAGCCAGCCCCTATGGGATCGATATTTTTATTACTACGACGAATCTGTGCACTTGCGAAAGCGTAACAAGTTTTTGGCGCCGTTGCCAGGGACTATGTCCATAACACTAGGTAAGTCATATTGGGCTAGTCTAGGCTTTGTTTTCTTTATTTTCTACAATTTAACCCTTTCTTCTAACATTCCTTATTTCGTATTTTCATTGTTTAAAATTCTATATCTTGTTATTACGTAAAACTAACTTGGCAGGAGATTCCGACCCACATGTTAGTGTATTGCACACCCCTGGTTGTTTCGAAGGTGGCATAATGTTGGAATGGCTGAAGGACTATGGAGCCCCAAAGTCAGTTAAAGAACTGGGACCTGTTTGTATTTCCAGAGATTCCAGTGAAGAGTTTTATGCTCAGACCTTCATTTGTCTCAAAGGTTCAAGAAAATCAGTTTGGGGGATTAGACTCAGAGAATCCTTATCTGCATCTCCTAGATCTCCACAGCTATTGCAACACGCTAAGAGTTGAAGGAGTCCCGGCTGAGTCGATACAGCTTATAGCTTTCCCATTTAGTCTCAGGAATAATGCAAAGGTTTGGTTTAACACCCTGAAGCCAAGAAGTATCCGGACATGGGAAGAATTGGAAGAAAAATTTTTAAACAGATACTTTCCCCCAAAAATGACTATGCATTTGAGGGATCAGATTCTGCACTTCAAGTAGCGTGATGAGGAGGAATTGCATCAAACTTGGGACAGATACTTATCAATCCTATATCAATGCCCGCATCATGGTATTCAGAGCTGGTTGATTCTTCACATATTCTACATCGAACTCTCTTTCCAGAACAAGAACCTTCTAGATGCTGCAACTGGAGGATCACTCATGGAGAAGGGTTTGGATGAGGCACGAGAAATAATCCATATGGTGGTATCAAATCTCAACGAGTGGTCAGGACAAGATGTGCTGAACTTATCTTTACACCCGATCGAACCCAAGGAAAAAGGCGGAACACTAATGGATGAGAGCAAGTCGGAACACGCAGAAAATGAGGCTCAGGAAGATCTAGAGGAGTCCATCAACGTACGATGCAAAGATGCAAAAAGAATTTTCCCTTGGTGTGGAGAAGCCCTATTAAGATCACCCAGAGGCTTAATATCTACCTCAGCATCACTCATCGAGGAGGGTCTGGATGGTGACGTTGATACCGAAAGAGTGGTTCAGAAAACTGAGAAAGCTCCAGAAGAAGTCGTGGTGGACGAGGAAATACGGCTACTGGGACAAGAACCGACCCTGCCTGAAATTGCACCACCCCAAGTGGAATTGAAACCTCTGCCACTCAACCTTAAATACGCATTCCTAGGTCCAAGTTCCACCTTTCTAGTAATCATTAATGTAGATTTAACTGAGGTAGAGACACATAAATTGATCAAGGAGCTGAAAGCACATAGGAAAGCGATCGGATACACCATTGATGACATTAAAGGGATCAGTCCTTTAGTATGCATGCACAGAATTCTCCTTGAAGAAGGATATAAAAATTCAGTTGAGCATCAACGAAGATTGAATTCAAATTTGAAAGAAGTGGTGAAGAAGGAAGTAATGAAACTTTTTGATGCAGGGATTATTTATCCTATATCAGACAGTGAATGGGTTAGTCCGATCCATGTGGTTCCTAAGAAAGGAGGAATGACGGTGGTTAGAAATGAGAACAATGAATTAATCCCCACAAGGACAGTTACAGGATGGCGGATGTGTATTGATTACAGAAAGTTGAACAAGGAAACTAGGAAAGACCATTTTCCCTTGCCATTTATTGATGAGATGCTAGAAAGGTTGGCAAAACACTCTTACTTCTGTTATTTGGATGGTTACTCTGGCTTCTTCCAGATCCCTATTCGCCCCTTGGACCAAGAAAAGATGACCTTTACATGCCCTTTTGGTACCTATGCTTATCGACTTATGCCTTTTAGGCTTTGCAACGCACCAGCTACATTTCAGCGATGTATGATAGCAATATTCTCGGATTTCACAGAAAATATTATGGAAGTATTTATGGATGATTTCTCAGTATATGGGAACAACACTGATTCATGCCTTCTGAATCTTTCCAAAGTTCTCCAGAGATGTGAAGACGTAAACTTGGTTCTAAATTGGGAGAAATGCCATTTCATAGTTAAGGAGGGGATTGTGTTAGGACATAAGATTTCAGAATGAGGAATCGAGGTAGACAAAGCTAAGATAGAGGTAATTGAGAAACTACCCCCACCTCTTAATGTGAAAGGGGTTAGGAGCTTTCTGGGGCATGCTGGGTTTTATAGACGTTTCATCAAAGATTTTTCAAAAATTTCCAAGCCCCTAACCAACCTGTTGATCAAAGACGTTGAATTCTATTTTAATGATGACTGTAATGAAGCATTTAAGAAGATCAAAAATGCTCTCATCTCAGCTCCTATAATTCAGGCCCCGAATTGGGAGCTCCCATTTAAAATTATATGCGACGCCAGTGGCTTTGCAGTGGGCACAGTTCTAGGGCAAAGGAAATGTTAGAGTGTATACTAAAAGCCTAGCTTTTGTAAACATTTATTTGTTGAAATAAAAGAATCACATTGGTCAATATCTTCATTTATTTGTTAAATGTAATTGTTCAATTAATTTATATAGTAGACAACATGGAGTGTGGTGTCACATTCAGAAGATCATGTTGTCGGTTCTCTATAAATTATAAACAAGTTGCTCACGACTAAAATGGAAAGGAACAAACCATCAGAATAGTCGTAGTGTAATTAAATATTAGTTTATCTTGACTAATAAATTAATACACTTTAAGTGTATTGAGTAGGACCATTTAGGTATATTCTTTTTGTACTGACTTAGTAAAAGAACTAGACCTTAGTTATTATGGAAGTGTGTGCTCTTAATCCTAATATAATAACAAGCACATATATTTAATATTTATTTCTTTGACTTATCAAAGGGTGAGGTTTAGCTCGATAAATCAATATGTCTGATAAGTTGGGAAATGATATTACTTATAGTGTGTGTTATTGATTATAGAAGGAATCTGTGTCCTAGTTATCTAGGTTGAGAATGCCCCCAAGAGGAGCTCATTAGGATTGTCATGTTAAACCCTGTAGGTGGACCTAGTCCGACATGACAATAAAGTTGAGTGGTACTACTCTTGGAGCTAGATATTAATTAAGTGAGTTGTCAGTAACTTACTTAATTAGTGGGCATTCGTAATCTTAAACACAGGGAGACTAACACACTCATGATAAGAAGGAGCCCATAATGTAATTTGGGATTGGTGCGGTAGTGCGGTAATAACTCTCTAGTGGAATGAGTTATTATCGATGAACTTGAGTTGTGTGTTTGGGGTGAGCACGGGATACTCAAGCTCATCGGAAGGCCAAAACCAATTTCTCCTCTAGGTCCCTGTCGTAGCCTCATTATAGCCTTAAGTCCATACAAATGTAAGGCTCTTCTTGGTGTCCAAGAAGTGGGCCGGTCCAATGCTTGGTGACCAAGCAAGGGCCGACCACATCCTCTTCTATAGGGGTCGGCCCTTTGCTTGGTGACCAAGCATGAAGGGGCCGGCCATAATATTCAAACAAGGAGGGTTGTTTTTGAATTTTTAAAATCTTCTCTTTGTAGAAAACTATAAGTTTTAAAAGAGAGATTTTAATTTTAAAAACTTTCCTTATTTAAATTTGGCCACATGTTTTAATAGAGAATTTTAAAAGTTTTAAAACTTTCCTTTTTTTAACCATCCTCATGGTTTAAGAAAAAAAGGGAGATAAGTTTTAAAATTAAAATTTTCTATCATCATGTCAAAAAAGTAAATTTTATAAGAGACGTTTTAAATTTTAAACCATGGTTTTAATTTTTTAAAACTTTTCTTTTTTAACTCTAGGAAAGAGAGCTTGTAAAATTTTATAAGAGTCTTTTCTCTTGTAAAATTTTATAAAAAAATTATTATTCCTTTCCTAAAATATGGTGGCTGGCCACCTTGCTTGGTGCCCAAGCAAGGGGCCGGCCAAGCTTAATCCTAAACCAAATAGGATTGATCACAACCATTAATTGATGATTGATATAATCAAGAGGAAAGAAAAGGAAAAATAAAAAGGAAAAAGGAAAAATTCTTGGATGATTTTATTTTTTGCAAAAGGTTTTCCTTATTTGCCTTGGGCAAGTAATATAAAAGAAGGGGTGAGGGAGCTTCATGAGACACAACTCTTATTCTTCTGCTTGGAGGATCTCTTGGTGGCCGACTCTCTCCCTTCTTTCTTTCCCTTTGCTCTCTTCTCCTTGGTGGTGGTGGTGGCCAGATTTTAGAAGAAGAAGGAGGAAGCTTTTGGGTGGAGTTCATCTTGGAGGATCATCGCCCACACGACGTCCAAGGCGAGGCGAGGAATACGGCAGAAGATCTTGAGGTCATTAGCTTACAAAGAGAATGTATAACTAGTATTTTTATTCCGCATCATACTAGTTATTTTTTCTTTGTATGAATTATAAATACAAGAGGCAATTAGATCTAGTTTATCGAATTTATTTTTTGATTTGTGTTTTCTTCTTTCTCGAATTTGTGATTCGATTGTTCTTTTTGGTTAACCTAGAGTTATTTAAGGAAATAACTATTAGCTTTCCTTAAAAGGCTTTGCCTAGGTGGTGGTGGTTGCTCCCATATCCAAGAAGGCCATGTGCCTCGCCATGCAGTCTTGGAAGCCAATTTTGGAAATTAATATTTATGGAATTAATAACTTAGGTAGATTTGAATAAATAGTGTTAAGTTTCGCTTGCGATTCAAATCTAAACCATTAAGAACAGATAAGTTAAATTTGGAATCAATCATGTTAAGTTTCGTCTGCGATTCCTAATTTAACTTCTAAAGAACACAATAGGTTATTTAAAGAAAGGTTCGACACTTGTACAAAAATTTTTGTACAGTGAAACTGGTACGTTTTCCTAGGATTAACCAATAATTGGTATCAGAGCTAGGGTTTGCCTCTGTGTGTTTAGAATTCAAATAGGTTATGCACATGTCATACATAATTTAGGCAGGAAAATAGTAGGATGTGCTAACTCTTTGGTTGCAGGCTCCAACTATTATGGCTTATTGATATTGTGTGTGATTGGACCCTTGGACATGTCAAGGGCATTATTTGTGTGCATGATTGTATGTATAAAATACAGCAGGAGCTGTATTATTTTTAGAATTTTATTTTTTCGATCTAGAATACATGTATATTCCCTCGTGGAATATAGGATCGATATATGTAAAATTCTATTTTTGTTGTGGACCGGATTCTTGCGAGGCGTGGTACTTTTGGAGCACCAGAGGCGCAGCGGAATTGTAACGACCACCCTTCTTACTACTACTACACTCTAAGGATGACCGTTACTTAACTACTAACTCTACTTAACCGGTATGATCGAAACCACGAGGAGTCTCTACCGAAAAGTTTCGACAGAATCTCCCCTGTACCGGTGACCTTAAAATGAGATACAAACATAGTATACATTAGCCACAGGCGGCTGGAACATTTATCAAACACCCACGCAGTTAAATAAGTATCAAACACACAAATATCTACTTAATAAACTGAACTCATCCTACATGCAATATAAACAGAATAATCTCAAATGACATGAACTTAAAATACAACTCAAATGTTTACAATAACTAAAATGCGGAAACTAAAAATAAGGAAAGAAGACTAAAGGAACTCCTTTCTAGTCCCAAGACTTCCATAGTCCTAGCATCACACATCATCTGCACCACCTTGTCGCCTTCCTTTATCGGCGGTAAGAGGAAATGCAATCTATAAGCAAAATGCTTAGTAAGCGCTATCTAACTCACAAAAACTCGATATGCATGTGAATATACTGAAAACTAAAACTGAATGCTCAAAGGGAAAACTACTCATGCTCATCTACTAGTAAATAAACAAACATACTGAAGTGCTAAACATGTAAAGCTACTCATGCTCTTCTAATAGCAAAGAACAGTAAGCTAATCTAAATAACATGTTAGCGTAAAAGGGAACTAAACTTGCTGATTCTAAAACAAACTGAAACTTAATTCATTTATTCTAAACTTATTCTTTTATACTTTTTTTACTTATGTGAAACTTATTTTGTTTGTTCAAAAACTTATACTTATAATACTTCAAAATAATAATCAACTTTTTCTTGGGCCTGACAACTGTACTTGCTATGCACGCATCCCTAACTAGACCCGAGATAGCTGGTCCCGAATCTAGTAGGGTTACTAGGTTATCTAAACCTAGGGACCGACTATGGGAGCCCAGCCCAAGGACTACTGAGAGTCCTGCATACTAGGTTATCTAAACCTAGGGACGACTATGGGAGCCCAACCCAAGGACAACTGAGAGTCCAGTACAGTGCCACTGATAAAAGTAAAATACTTGCTATCTTTTAATACTTCTAATATATAATGCCTTGGCACTTTCTTTAGCACCTTGTGTGCCAAAATCCCTAAAGTCTTGACTTCGGGATCTACTTAAAGCCTTGGCCTTTTTCTTTCTTTTCTTTATATGTCTTATACTTGTTAATACTTCTAAAAGAATTTAATAGAACTCTTATTTTTCCACTAGAATACATGGTTGTTCATGCTTGTTAAAAATAGCCAATGAAAACTAGAAAATCTGCATATCATACAAGCTTAAACTACATCTAAAACTTGTTGGAATTAAAACCTTAAATCTTGCTACAACAGAGATAAAAGAAAGAGAGCAAAGAATGCATGCTACTCAATAATCTCTAGCTATTCCAAAACCGTACAGTGCAATCCGAAAGCAAAGAAAACAAAGCACACTAGCTACACTTAAACTTCTAGCCGTTCTAATGCTGTACAGAAAATTCCAAGCAAGGAAAACATTATAATTCAATACTACTCATGCTATTCTAGTAGTAAGGAAACTACACATGCTTAACTAATAACAAATAGGGAAAGTCTAACGACATGCTAGAATAAAGAGAGATTATAACCTGCTGAACTGGAAATAAGAAACTTGAAAACTGAAGCTATAAAAACTAATCACCAACTAAAAGCTAGGGTTCGGATGGAAGCAAGCCTAAGCACAATCTGATGACAAGGATTCGGATCATAGCAATTGAAACAACCAAGGTACAAACTAAAATCTGGCTTGCTAAACTACAAACTGAAAATTTAGCACAGCTGAAAATTTAAAAGAACAATCGAATCCCCTTTAGGGATGCTACAACATGACACTGAGGAACAATCAAATCTTTCTTTAAGATTGCTACAACAGAACTAAAAAGGAGCATTCAAATCTGAAACTACTAGCAGGTTCTGTAAAGCACATTCCGAAAGCAAAGAAGGATACTAAAGCCCTAGGAACCATCATGTACAACCTGTTCCAGAATCAAACAGGAAACTAAAACCTATATTCAAATCTGTCTTTCATGCTTCAAATTCAAGAATGCAAAGATACGAAATTATGAAACTCTACCCGAACAGAGCATGCTCATCAAGGTCACCACAGAAAAGTCTACTTAAAAGCTGCAGTACCAATTTCAAAGCTTGAAGGGATCAACTCACTTGCTTAAACTTAACTAATCTTTTTCTTTCTTCCTTTAACCTCACGGCAGCAAACAAAACCCCAAAAACTTCACGGCAAAACTCGAACAAACAGGGAAACACCAAAATGAAATCGGAACTACTCTTACCACAGGTGAGTAGCAACTTACCTTGGGTTTCTTGGACTTACAGCCGAGAAGGAGGCTTCTAAGGCTTTCGGTGAGCTCGAAATCCCGACTCTTCTTCGTGCTCCTGAATCCTCCTCGTTGAGAAGAGCTTAAGGAGATGGAGGAACCCCTCGGAGAAGCTTGGCCGACCGCCGGATCGAAGCCCTAGCTCCGGTCCTGTTCCGCCCGGAAGAAGAAGCGTCGACGCCGCGTGAGAGGAGAAAGGGTGAGGAAAGAATTTAGGTTTCGTGATTAATCCATAAGTTCTTCCTTTTAATACTCTAAGGTTTCTGTTAACTAGTACTACTTAAATATATTTCGATATAGTTTTAGTTAAGAAAAGTTCGGCTGGTCTGTTGGTGGGCTGCGTTCTGCTTAAGACCCTGCTCGTGGGTTCGAATCCCAGCTGCAACCTATTTTCTTCTTATTATTTCTTGCTATTAACTTCTATTACTTAAATAAAATTCTTCCTTTACTTGATCAAGTAACAACTGCTAGCCCAGTTTGTAACGACCCAACTCCTGGGTACTAATCTGTGAGCCGGATCGCTACATTAACTACTGAAGCTACTGTACGAAAAACTGGGTAAAATAAAATTTCACTAACTGACTCGGTTAGTCTGGCAATTGATACACCCATGCTGTTATAAGGAAGGATTCAAGACCCTTTCCGGTTGGTGTACATGTGCTAAGGAGGATACTTGACCTCCCATCTGAGCTAGGAACTCAGAATTAACTTCCCAGCTAGCTGCTGATCGATCCACGGATCGATCAAACTTACTACGATTCTGTGCCCTGCTGGATCGGTCTGCGGACCGAACCAGCAAAGGCTGGATCGGTCGGCAGACCGATCCAGGTGTGTCTGGATCGGTCTGCAGACCGATCCAGGCACCTGGAAACGCTGGATGCTCTCTGTTCGGTGCTGGATCGGTCGGACGACCGATCAGATAGCATACAGTAGCATACTGTATGCCTCTGGATCGGTCGGCTGACCGATCCAGGATCCTGATACTGCAACGGATCGGTCGGCAGACCGATCCAACTCTGATACGAAATCAGAGTTTCTGATTTCAGAACTTTCAGGCACTGGAACGTACCACAACTCACCGACATAGTTTCTAGATACATGAAAAACAATCTAACATTAACCTACATGCGTCCTAAACTGAACAAACTGAATAGTGCATAGTTTTACTGGATTAAAACATTTACCAGCTAAGGATTTAAACCACAAACAAACTAACAATGTAAATACTGGAATTAAGCTGTTTCGACCCCTAGGATCTTTATTCCAAACCCCTTGCACACACACACCTCCATAGCATTGTCCTCCAGCCTCCGTTAGTCCACTTTTCTTTTACCTGTATCTGCAGTATAAGAAAAGTAGTACCTGTAAGCTAAAGAGCTTAGTAAGAAACCATCTACCTCACAAAAACATGCAACGATGCAAGTATGGTTTCAAAACATGCTATTTGAAAACTGAACTGAGAATGGCAACATGGCATGGCATACAAACATGTACTGAACTGATCATGGCATACAAACAAACCGAGCATAGCATACTGTATCTCAAACTAAGCATACATACTGAACTGGTCATGCATATACATCTAACTGGTCATGAACTCAAATCATGAAACTTAATCGAGATAATCAACTGAAACTGAAACTAAGTTAGTGTTTCCATCATCGATTACATATTTGGAAAACTATATATAATAATAGATGAAAATACTAAACATCTTCTTTGGGGCCACAGCAACTTCTTGTATCCCTCGAGACCGGATTGCAAGTTCGAATCCAATGAGGTTACTAGGTTATCTCGAACCTAGGGACGGTTGGGAGTCCAACCCATGGATATCTGATCCAAACAAGTGCAAATGAATAAAAGTAAAATCTTGAATCTTGTTTTATCTTACTTTCTGTTCTAGGTTATACGAACCTAGAGCTAGGTTATCTGAACCTAGAGGCTCTGTGGGAGCCTACCCAATGGATATCTGATCCATGAAGCTGTAATAACTGATAAATAACTGAATAAAATGTTTCTAATATATTTACATGCTGTTAGGACGCCTACTAGTGCATCCTTCTGAACTGGGCATTCTACCGAATGCTTGGTGTGCACTAAAAGCACACCCTAAAACTGAAAACTGTAAAATTACTGAACTAACGCCAAAACTAACAAGCGAGAGCAATTATACTGCAGGTGAGGGGTTTCTTACCTCAATCGCAAGGTTTTCTTACGATTTATCCGCTAGGTTTTTCCGGAAAACTGTTCCGCTCGAGGAACCGCTTACGTCCTCGCGTTCCTCTCGCGGAGAAGAACCGACTTCATGACAGTGTTGTCGCCGGAAAGTGAACACACGATCCTAGGGAAGGAACCCTAGGTTTCCCTTGCTTTGTTTTGTTGCACCGAGAGAAAGAAACGGGAGAGGGAAAGGGTCTCGGTGAGGGTTTGGAGAAGGTCACGAACCAATTAGAAATAAACCAACCCCCTTAAACCTCCTATTTATATCATGTGGTAATTCCGGTCTAACTCTAATATAAATATAAATGTTTCTCCTTTCTCTCAGCATTGGTTACTAACATTATCTCTTAAATCATAGGTCTCGGGTTCGACTCCGCTTAGGCCGTTTCGTTTCAATTCTTTTGCTACTTCGATACTCGTAAAATTCGGAAAAATATCTAAAATTCCACAAAATCATAGAATAATTCTAAAATAAATTTGGGAATTTTTCGGCTTTACAATCCCCATACCTTATAAAAGTTCATCCCCGAACTTAAAACAACTTATTTCTGTCTCATGCTGGCCTCTGTCTCCCATGTCGCCTCTGCTGTGTGATTTTGCCAACTGACTTTGACTAATGGTACCTCCTTGTTGTAACTTCTTTACTACTCGGTCTATTATCTGAATAGGTATCATAGCTGAGATCATCACGGACTGTAACAATGGGCTCAATCACACAGGTGGCGTGAATATGCTTCTTCAAACATGGAGACATGAAATACATTGTGGACGGTGACATCTCCCGAGGTAACTCTAGCTCATATGCTACCTTGCCCACTCTCTTCGTGATAGGGTATGGTCCCACATATCTGGGAGCTAGCTTGCCCTTCTTCCCAAATCGCATGACTCCTTCATGGGAGCTACTCGAGGAAAAGCTGTATCCCCAACCGAGAACTCTAGGGTGCGTGGTGTATCGGCATAGCTCTTGACTCTGTCTTGTCTCTATCCTCTGGCGAATCTGTATGGTTGCTGTGGTATCGCTACTAGATGCAAGCTCTAGTTCCTTCATTCACCACTCTCATACCAGATTGGTGATCGCACCTCCGCCCATAGAGTGCCTCATAGGTGCCATGCCAATAGTGGCCCGATAGCTATTGTTGTATGCAAATTCGCTAGACTCGGATATTTGCACCAACTTCCTTGAAATCTAGGGCAGGCCGGAGCATATCTTCAAGTACACGGTTTACTCGCTCAGTCGACCATCCGTGCGAGGATGGAAGGTCATGCTAAATTTTAACTGGGTGCCCATGGTGCACACTTCCGAAGTGTGATGTAAATCCTCATCGATATAATGGTTCGTGGGACTCCATGCACTGACAATCTCCTTGAGATATAACTGAGCTAGCTGCTCCATGGAATAGGATATTCTGATAGCTAAGAAGTGGGCTGATTTAGTCAACCTGTCGACTATTACCCAGATGGCATCAAAACCATTCGTGGTTCTGGGTAGTCCCACTATGAAATCCATCGAGATATCCTCCCACTTCCATTCTGTACAGAACTCCTCCTGGTCGCTGATGTTCTGCCTTGACCCTCTGACAGGTGAGGCAGATGCTAACATATCTGGCGATGTCTCGCTTCATCCCGGGCCACCAAAAATATTTCTTCAGGTCTTGATACATTTTGGTGGAACCTGGATGCATCGCATAAGGAGTCCTGTGAGCCTCATCTAGAATCTGTCTCCGTAGCTCCTCCTGATCTGGAACACAGAGTCTGTCACCAAAATACACTACCCCACTGGCGGACACTCTGAACTCTCCACTTTCTGATTCTGCTAACCCTTGCTTGATTTTATGGATTTCAGGATCCTGCTCCTGAGCTGTTTGGATATCATCAAGTAAGGTAGATGCTAAGAACATCGTGGAAAGCTGCCCGACCATAAGCTCGAGACTAAAATCTGTAATCTCCCTCCTTAGGGGTGGTGACATAGCTGCTAAAGATAATAAGGTGGCACTGGACTTCCTGCTGAGTGCATCTGCTACCTTATTAGCTTTCCCTGGATGGTAGAGGATATCTATGTCATAATCCTTGACCAGCTCTAACCATCTGCGTTGTCGCATATTCAGATCCTTCTGAGTAAAGAAATACTTCAGACTTTGATGATCTGTATATACTCTGCACTGAGCTCCGTACAAATAATGTCTCCAAATCTTGAGAGCGAACACCACTGCTGCAAGCTCAAGGTTGTGAGTAGGATAGTTCCTCTCATAATCCTTGAGTTGTCTGGAGGCATAGGCGATCACCTTACCGCATCGATCTGCTCCTAATCCCAATTTGGGCGTCCATGTCGGCCGCATGTTCTTTGGTATAGCTAAAATAGAACCGTCAATCTCGTTTAGTTATTTGAAATTCTCATGATCCTCGTCCACTGAAATTTCTTGTTCTTCTGGTGAGATCATGGGTGGAGAGGCTATCTGGAGAAGTCCTCTGAATTTCTCAGTAGCCTGCTAATCGAGCTTCGATTCCCGTTCCTGGGTCTCTTCCAGTTACTTACTGCTTCTATCTTGCTGGGATCTACCATAACACCATCCTTGGAGATGATGTGACCTAGAAAGGCTACCTGGTCTAGCCAAAATTCACATTTCGTGAATTTGGCGTATAGCTGGTTCTGCTGAAGGATCTGCAAAACTGTCTTCAGATGCTCTGCATGGTCCTCCTGAGTGCCTGAATAGATAAGAATGTCATCGATAAACACGATGACAAACTTGTCTAAGTATTCTCTGAATACTCTGTTCATGAGGTCCATGAAAGTAGCTGGAGCATTTGTCACGCCGAAAGGCATGACTACGAACTCATAATGTCCGTATCTGGTCCTGAAAGCTGTTTTAGGTATATCACCTTTCTTGACTCTAACCTGGTGATATCCTGATCTGAGGTCAATTTTAGAGAACACCGTGGCTCCCTTTAGCTGGTCAAACAGGTCATCTATCCTGGGGAGAGGGTACCTGTTTTTAATTGTGACCTGGTTCAAGGCACGGTAGTCTATGCATAGGCGCATGCTTCCATCCTTCTTCTTCACGAACAACACAGGTGCTCCCCATGGTGAGTGACTAGGGCATATGAAACCCTTGTCAAGAAGCTCCTGTAATTGCTCCCGAAGTTCCTTCAGTTCAGCTGGAGCCATGCGATACGGTGCCTTGGAAATTGGATTTGTGCCGGGACTATCTCAAATTCAATCTCCCTGTCTGGTGCTAAGCCTGGTAGCTCTTCAGGGAAGACTGCTGGGTAGTCACACACGACTCGAACCTCTGATAGCTGTTGGTTCTTGTCCTGGCTGGCGCTGACTACATTTGCTAAAAATCCCATGCATCCTGAATCCAATAGTTGCTGTGCTTTCAATGCTGAGAGAAACTTTCTGGCTTTTCTTTTTGGTTTTCCTATGAATTCAAACTGTACTCCTGCTTCAGGTTGGAATATGACCTTCTGTTTACGGCACTCTATAGAAGTGCCGTATCTGATCAGAAAATCCATTCCAAAGATGACATCATAGTCAGTCATTTCTAGCACTATCAGATCACCAAAAAGTTCTCTGTCTGTTATAATGACTGGCACTGCTCTGAGCCAGTGTGTAGATGCCATAATGTCTCCTGAGGGTAGTGTTGTCAGAAACTGACTATTGAGTATGTAACGCCCGAAAATTCTCAAAACTATATTAGAATTATGGTACGATTTTTCTGGAATTATTAGATATTTTTCCGGAATTTTCCGAGTAGCGGAAGTAGCAAAAATAAATAGAATCGTAAAACGGCCTAAGCGGGAATTGAACCCGAGACCTTCGGTTTACGGATAATGTTAGAAACCAGTGAACCCAGCAGGGCCGTGCTGAAAGGAAGGAGAACCAAATATATTTATATTAGAGTTGGGTTCATTAAACCACTTAATATAAATAATAAACTTAAGTGGGGTTTGGTTTATTTTAGAAGTTTGGTTCGGCAAATCTCTCTTCACCGAAGCCCTCACGCCAATTTCTCTTCCAAAACCTCACCGTCGCCTCTCCCTTCTTCTCCTCTTCCTCACGCACGGCACACCAAGGCAAGGGTCCATAGGATCATCTTCGGCCGACTCCAACACGAAGAGGTTCTTCTTGCGAGAGGCGCCAAGACGTGGCGGATCGTCGAAGGATCAGCTCGGAAAACCTAGCGGATAGAATCGTAAGAAAACCTTACGATTAAGAAACCCCTCACCTGCAGTATAATTGCTCTCGCTTGTTAGTTTTGGCATTAGTACAGTAGTTTTACAGTTTCGGTTTAGAGTGTGCTTTCAGTGCACACCAAGCATTGGTAGAATGCCCATTCTGAAGGATGTACCAATGGGCGTCCTAACAGCATATAAAATGTAATAGAAACATTTTATTCAGTTTATTATTAGTTATTACAGCTATATGGATCAGATATCCATTGGGTTGGCTCCCACGGAGCCTCTAGGTTCGAGATAACCTAGCTCTGGTTCGAGATAACCTAGAACAAAGTAAAATAAAACGATTCGATATTTTACTTTTGTTCATTGGTACTGCATTTGGATCAGATATCCATGGTTTGGACTCCCGATCGTCCCTAGGTTCGAATAACCTAGTAACCTCTTGGATTCGAACTTGCAATCCGGGTCTCGTAGGGATCGTCGATATGTCTGATTGCGAGGCCCAATGAGATGTTTAGTATTTTCATCTATTATATGTATAGTTTTCAAATTTGAAACCAGTGATGAGAACACTAGTTTAGCTTTCAGTTCAGTTCAGGTTCAGTTTACATGATTCGAGTTCATGTACAGATTTAGATATATGCAGGATTAGTTCAGTTTTATGCTCAGTTTATAAGTATGCCATGTTCAGTTTAAAGCATGTTCAGTTTTTATGTTATGCCATGCTTTGTATGATACCATGCCATGCCATGCTTGCATATTCAGTATGTTTTAAACAGCATGATTTAAAAACATATTTGCATCGTATGCATGATTTAGTGAGGTAGATGGTTTCTTACTAAGCTTTAAGCTTACAGATGCTACTTTTCTTATACTGCAGATACCGGTAAAAGAAAAGTGGACTAGCGGAGGCTGGAGGGCGATGCTACGATGATGTGTGTGTGCAAGGGGTCTGGAATAAAGATCCTTGGGATCTAAACACTTTTATTTCAGTTTTAGTGCTTAACATGTCTAGTTTTATGACTTAGTCTTGTTACTAGGTGTTACAACTTAGTAAACTATATCTTGTTTAGTTCATCATATTAGAATATTAGTACTTACGTGCTGGAATGTATTTCCATTGTTTTAGAACTGTTGTGTAATGTTTTGGCACGCCAAAGTGCTGAAATCAGAACTCTCGAGTGAAATCAGACACTGATCGGTCTCCAGACCGATCAGGGCCTGAGCTGCTCCACTGGATCGGTCAGCCGACCGATCCAGCGAGATACAGTATGCTACTGTATCCTCCTGGATCGGTCAGCCGACCGATCTAGCTCGATACAGTAGCCTCGGAGGAGATTTCCAGGTTCCTGGATCGGTCAGCCGACCGATCCAGCTCGATACAGTAGCCTCGGAGGAGATTTGCAGGTTTCTGGATCGGTCAGCCGACCGATCCAGACATACCTGGATCCGTCCGCAGACCGATCCAGGCGCCTGAAATTCTAGGAAGTTTGATCGTGCTGGATCGATCGGCTGAAGTAAAATTCGAGTTCCTAGCTCAGAAGGGAGGTCAAGTATCCCCCTTAGCACATGTACACCAACCGGAAAGGGTCTTGAATCCTTCCTTATAACAGCATGGGTGTATCAGTTGTCACATTAACAGAATCAGTTAGTGAAATTTTAAATTAGCTCAGTTTTCCGCACAGTACGGCACAGTAGTTTCAGTAGTTAATGTAGCGATCTGGCTCACAGCCTAGTACCCAGGAGTTGGGTCGTTACAGAGTACTTCTGGAGGTGTTGCTAATTTTTCGGCAAACGCCCTGGATACATAAGAGTGGGTTGCCCCGGTATCGAATAAGACAGTTGCATCATGCTGTAAAATACTGATCTGACCTGTGACAACTGTCGAGGCATTTGCTACGTCCTCTCTGGTCAGTGAGAAAATCCTGGCATTCGTGGTAGCTGTGGGGGCTTCTAATCTGCCCTGACTGATCTGTGGACCATCTAAGGCAGCATACATCTGGTGTAGTTGCGCTGGCTGAGCTCCATACTGTATTGGCTGAGGCTGAGGAAGACTGTTCTTGTTCGGGCACTGCTTAGCCATGTGCCCTTCCTGTCCACATTCAAAACAACCCCGCGTACCCTTGCGGCAAACTCCTGGATGATGTTTCCCACAAGTAGTACACTTGGGATGTCTGGAATGTTTTCCAGCTGGTCCTCCTTTTGGGTCACTGCTTGCCTTACGTTTCCCCTTCCAGTTGGAGCTATGTCCCTGTTGTTTCTGCTGAGTACCTGAGCCTGATTGCCCCTTGGGCTCTGTGAAAACCTGCTTCTACTGGATGATGCTGTGCTGATAGTGCTCGGTGATCAGAGCACTACTCAATAGCTCCTCTGTGGTTTGTGGCCTATGAACGCCACCAGCCACATTCATTGCGATCTCTGGTCTGAGTGTGACAACCACCCTTCTTACTACTACTCTCTAAGGGAGACCGTTACCTAACTCCTACTCTACTTACTGGTGTCACTTATGCTATTATTAGCGACACTTAGATTTATCACGGTTCAGAGAAATTCCTACCGAAAAATTTCGGCAGAGTCTCCCCTATACCGGTGACCAAATCTATAATACACAAGATATATATACACAGCCACATGCGGCTGGATCACAATTTATTCACAACCACGCAGTAATAAATCATATCATAATCAAAAACTAATCTAGCAAAATGAACTAAACTCAAGCTCCCAGAATGAAGCATAATAAGCTACAATGCACATCAAACTCAATCATAAACTCATAATTTCATAACAGAAATAAGGAAAATAAACTAGACATAAACTCTAAATAAACAAGTCTTGCTAGTCCCCTCTGGACCTCTCCATAGTTCAGTCACCACACACATCCATCATCACCACCACCCTGTCGCCTCCCTTCATATCTTAGCTTTTCCTTTATCTGCGGTAGGAGGAAAAAGAAAAGATCTATAAGCGAAAACGCTTAGTAAGTACTAATCTATCTCACAAAACTCGAAATCCATAAACGAAATGCATAAGTACTGAAACTGAAATACTAAAACTATCTGCATATGCTCATGGTATACAGAAAATGAACTAGATACAAATCATACTCAGTATCAAGCAGGATAACAAGAAACTAACAATGTAAACTTAGAATCAAAGAAAACTAACCATTCTTATTTATTCTAAGCTTGGAACTTATTTCATTTCTTGTATCCTTGTGTTAGAAATTAATCTTTTAATTTCTATCTTTTACTTTCTTCTTCTTTCTTTCTTCCTTCTTACTTAACTTTTCTTTTCTTTCTTAGGTTTTCTTTTCTTGGGTTTTCTTTTCTTGGGCCCAGGCCTAGTACCAACTCATGCGCGTTCCCTAATAGGTTGGGGTTGCGAGCCACCAATCCTAAAAGAGCAGACCTCGGTCTACCAGGGCCAAGACCTCGGAAATGGTCACCTGGATTTGTTTAACGACAAGCTCTTGGATGTCGGGTACTAGCCTCTTGCTTGACTTACTTGTTATCTTTCTTACTCTTTTATCTTCCTTATTATCTTTTATTAAGGATTGTGGGAGTCCTTTAAATATACTTAACAAGTATGGGTGTATAATCAACTAACCATGCTATATAACAGAATAAAACAAGTAACTTAAAGCTTACTGATCATGCTAAAAGCTAAACTAAAGAAAGCAATTTAAAGCCTTTGAATCATACGGTGAAAACATGGCAAAGGATGCTATTTTAGTGCTTCTAAACATGCTGTAAAAATAGGCAAAGAATGCTACTTTAATACTTCTAAACATGCTGTAAAAATAAGCAAAGAATGCTACTTTAATACTTCTAAACGTGCTGTAAAAACAGGGCATAGAATGCTACTTCAGTGCTTCTAAACATGCTGTAAAACTAGGCAAAGAATGCTACTTTAATACTTCTAAACATGCTGTAAAAATAGGCAAAGAATGCTACTTTAATACTTCTAAACGTGCTGTAAAAATAGGCAAAGAATGCTACTTTAATACTTCTAAACGTGCTGTAAAAACAGGGCATAGAATGCTACTTTGAGCTTTCTAAACATGTTGTTCATGTCCGGTTATTTGCACTAAAATCTGCAAAGTTAACATAAGATGGAATACTTAAACACATGCTAAAACCCTTAAAGTTCCTTCTCCTCTTCTATATCAAACTCACGGCAGAAAAAGGGAATTAACCAAGCTAAGGCAGCAAAAAGGGAGATTTCGCCAGGATTATCTAAACTTGGAATGCTACAAGATCAAGGGTTGTTTATGCCCATCCGATTGGCCCAAAAGGAAGCAACCTTGCTGGAATTTATGGGCAGTAGGTAAATGCACAAGGATACAACACTGAAAGCTAAAGGCATGCTTAAAACATAACTACGTGTTAGAGTTAGGGGCTGTTCGGTAAGTAACATCCTGCACTAATGACTTTACTGCACATATTTTAGCATGCAATTTAAACAATTCCAGAAATCACTAGAGGAAGCCAAATTCTGCTGAGGGTATTCCCAGCAAAACAAAAGCAATACCAGCAGTGCTATAAACAAAATCTCTATGTTCCATTAACACTTTAAATAAGAAACCTAACTAAATTCTTAACAAGATTTCATGCCCATAGGTAGGGTTATTCGGCTTAAAAACAGAGCAAGGAAAGAACCCATAACCAATTAAATCCTTAGCAATATAATCCCTGTTCAACAGGTTCTGTAAGCAAGGAAAGAAAAAAAAAACGAATACTCAAGGACAACCGAAACTTCCTGCATAAATACAAGTTGTCTCTGCCACTTGGGAAATTAGCTACAAAGTCCAACCGAAAACTTAGAATACATGGCAAAATATCTAAGCAGCATCTAGAGAAAAGAATGAACAGCAAACCCTAGCATCCTCTATTCGGCACTGCCAATTCTGTGAGCAAGGAAACGAAAACCAAAAACTCGGAGCTACTCCTACCACAGGTGAGTAGTACTTACTCCTTGTTCTTGCACTTACAACCGAGAAGGAGGTTCTAGGGTTCGGATAGCTTGGATTTCGGCTCTTCCTCGTGCCCACAATCTCTCCTCGACAAGAGGATTACCACAGCGTGAAGAATCCCTCGGAGAACACCCTCACCGGCCACCGGAGATGATGCCCTACCCTCGTCTCTATTTTCCGCCCGAGCTGTGAAATCGCCGCCGCTGTTCGCGAGAGAGGAGGAGAGGGATCGAGAGGTTAGGGTTCGGGAGAAGGAAATAACTCATCTTATAATACTTAGGGCACTTCTGTTATTAACTACAACTTATATACATCTCGCTTCGTACTTGGTTAACAAAACGAGCGCAGCTCAGTTGGTTGGCCGCGTCTAGTTAGGTCGGGTTCGGCCGGAGGTCATGGGTTCGAGCCTTACCTTCAACGATTTTTGTCAAAATTTCTTTCCTTTTGTAAACATACTAAACGACCTCCAAAAATTATGTAAAAATACTCTAAAAATTCCTAAAAATCTCTAGAATATTTTAAAAGTATTTCCAGATATTTTTATGGACTTTTAAAACTCGAAATAGGGAAAATTGGGTCGTTACACTGAGCATCTTCAGCATCAACCGTACCCGTTCCTTCTCTGAGCTGACTAGTTCTGGACACAGACGGGCCAACCTGTTGAATTTCTTCACGGCCTCCTGAACTGATAGGTTGCCCTGACGAAACTCTGTAAACTCGTCATAGTGTCGGTTCGTGACTTGCATGTGAAAGAATTCCTCGAAGAACTCTTTCTCGAAGTTGGCCCATGTCATCTGGTTTACTGGCCACTTCGATTTAATCCGCTCCCACCACATGCGTGCATCTCCTGTTAAACAGAAGGAGGCACACTTCACCTTTTCGTGCTCTGGCCAGTCTAGAAGCTCCATCGTGCTTTCCAGTGTTTTAAACCATGCTTGAGCATCCCATGGTTCGCTGGTGCCTGAGAAGTTCTCGGGCTTTATTCTCTGCCACTGGATAAGGTAAGCTTCTCTCTTAGCCCCTGCTACTGGGGCTACTGGGACTGGTACTGCAGGCTGAGCTGGTACAACCTCTGTGATTACTGGAGTCGTGAGGTTCGGTACTGGAGTGACTGGGGGAGTAGTCTGTTGGTTAGCCTTTAAGGAGGCTATCTCCTGCTGCTGTTCAGCTAACTGCTGCTGTAGCTGAGCCACTAGTGCTGTAAGGTCTGGGGGAGGCACTGAACTACCTGCCTCATGCTGGGGCTCAGTCGCTGCTGCTTTCTTAGCTGGACGTCCTCGTACCATTTTCTAAATAGCAGAGAACACATATATATAACTAGGCTATCATGTTATAGTTAACTACTAGTAACATGTTAAATACTATCACTGTAAACATGAATCAATTAACTACCAACATGCGAGCAAACATGAAAGTACATATAACTGATATGAAAGCTGAAAACAAAACTAAGTGAGAGATGTTCTTACTTGGAAGCTGCAGGAACAATGCTGATGTGTGTGTAGGAAGTAAGGAACACTGCTCTGATACCACTCTGTAACGACCCAACTCCTGGGTACTAATCTGTGAGCCGGATCGCTACATTAACTACTGAAGCTACTGTACGGAAAACTGGGTAAAATAAAATTTCACTAACTGACTCGGTTAGTCTGACAACTGATACACCCATGCTGTTATAAGGAAGGATTCAAGACCCTTTCCGGTTGGTGTACATGTGCTAAGGAGGATACTTGACCTCCCATCTGAGCTAGGAACTCAGAATTAACTTCCCAGCTAGCTGCTGATCGATCCACGGATCGATCAAACTTACTACGATTCTGTGCCCTGCTGGATCGGTCTGCGGACCGAACCAGCAAAGGCTGGATCGGTCGGCAGACCGATCCAGGTGTGTCTGGATCGGTCTGCAGACCGATCCAGGCACCTGGAAACGCTGGATGCTCTCTGTTCGGTGCTGGATCGGTCGGACGACCGATCAGATACCATACTGTATGCCTCT